>NW_011495047.1:10647581-10648064 GCF_000754665.1 Bison bison bison | reverse complement strand
GAAGTCAGCTGAGGGCGAGGCATGGATGCTAGCAGGCCCTGCCCTGCAGGAGGGGCCTGCAGGGTAGCGATGGGGGGATGCTTTGAGGAGAGACAGGACGTGCCCTAAGGAGAGAAAGTTGGACCAAGAGCGAAGGAGAAGCGCGGGGCCAGGGGAGGAGAGAGAGGAGATGGAGGGCAGAGGCTGGGGGAAGAGAGGGGGCAGGC
Source organism: Bison bison bison (assembly GCF_000754665.1). Classification (NCBI taxonomy): domain Eukaryota; kingdom Metazoa; phylum Chordata; class Mammalia; order Artiodactyla; family Bovidae; genus Bison; species Bison bison. The sequence goes on along the minus strand of NW_011495047.1, from coordinate 10,647,858 downwards.
AGCCCGTGTTTATGGAGGCCTTGCCATATGTCAGGCTCGCATTTTCTCGTGGGCTTTGCATTACCGCCGGGCTGTCCAATCTGGTAGCCACTAGCCTCAGGTGGCATTTTAAATTAAAATTGAGATTAATTATAATTAACTATAATTGAAAATTCAGTTCCTGAGTCACCCGAGCCACGTATCAAATGCTCCATAGGCACATGTGACTGGCGGCGGCCGCACCACACGGCGCGGATACAGAGCGTTCCCACCGTGGCAGGAAATTCCACTGCACCGG
>NW_011495047.1:10645349-10647481 GCF_000754665.1 Bison bison bison | reverse complement strand
ACAGGCTGGCACGGGGAGGGCTGGTATTAAACAACAGTGGACACCTTCATGTTGTTGAAAGGCACCTATCTCTCTCTCCATCCATCCATCCGTCCATCCATCTACCCACCTATCTACATATCTACCTAACATCTACAGCTAATCTATCTATATATAGATATCAAGCACAACATGTAATAAATCATTTATATCAAGCCTAGATGGTATTTATCCAAAAGGTCAGCAAATATTTGCTGTTAAGAACCAATAGTAGATACTTCAGGCTTGACTAGTTTAGGGTTTATGGACCCTGCAGTCTCACAATGTCTCCATTCTGCTATGGCAATAAGGAAGCAGTGGTAGGGGGTAGCTGTGTTCCAATAAAACTTACAGTCACTAAAATTTTAAATTTCATGTAATTTTCACAAGTCACAGAATATCCTTTTGACTTTTCCAACCATTTAGAAATGTAAAACCCTTCTTAACTTGTGGGTGAATGAAAAACAGGTGATGCACTGGATTCGGCCTGTGGGCAGGGTTTAGATCGCCCCATTTCACAGATGTGGAAACTGAGGCACAGGCACACCATCTAGGTTTTCTGAGGTCACACAGCTAGAAATGGCAGAGCTGAGATTTGCACCCAGGTAGTTGGGCTCCAGAATCTCAGTTCTTAACCTCCTGACACATTAATGAATGATGTCATTTTAGGGAGGGGAGATTGCTTGGAAAACGACAAGTACGATACGGTAGCAAACTGGCAGTGGGTGAGTGGAGTGGTCACCTGGAATTGATGAACATGGAAGACCTTACTGAGAAGATGCCTTTTGACCTAACACAGGGATGACTAGAAGGATCCAGCCAAGGGATGAGCCAGGAGAGCATCCTAGGCGTGGAGGGGACAAGCGTGATGTCCTACAGCAGGACCACAGGCTAGTGTAGCTGGAGCACAGAGGCACAGACAATGCAGGCAGAGATGGGTGTGGCCACAAAATTCATGAACCACGATAAGCAGCAGCACTATCGTAAGTGGGATGAGTAACCTTTGATATTTTAGCAGGAGGAGGATTGACACGATTCACATATAAAATAAAAAACAGCCCTGGGTGCATAAAAGAGTCGGGCAGCTAGTTAGGAGGCTATCGCAAGCATAGGCACCAGCAACGAGCAGCTTGTAGAGGTGCAGGGGCCGCGGAGATGTAGGTGCAAGGATAGTTACGGGTAATGTCTTGAATTGGAACCAACAGAATGCATTATTCATGTGGAGGTGAGGGGAGAGGGGAAAGTCTGGAATTGAGATAAAAACCAGTCAATCCTAAAGGAAATTAATCCTGAATATTCATTGGAAGGACTGATGCTGAAGCTGAAACACCAATACTTTGGCCACCTGACACAAAAAAACTGATTCATTAGAAAAGACCCTGATGCTGGGAGAGATTGAATGCAGGAGGAGAAGGGGACGACAGAGGATGAGATGGCTGGATGGCATCACTGACTCGATGGACATGAGTTTGAGCAAGCTCTGGGAGTTAGTGATGGACAGGAAAGCCTGACAGGCTGCAGTCTATGGGGTCACAAAGAGTTGGACACAACTGAGTGACTGAACTGAGCTCATGGGGTTTGAGTGATGTGTGGCAGGTACTGCCATGTGGAGACTGGAAGAACAGGAGAGGACCAGGTCTCGGGTGGGGAAATCAGGACTTCTGCTTTGGGACATGCTAAGGTGGAGATGAGGATCTGAGTAGTGATGTCAAGTAGCTGGCTCTGTAAAGGGGTCTGGAGCCCAGTGGAGAAGCCAGGGCAGGGGTTCTACACCTGGGACCAAAGAAGATGGGTCCCAATGGGTCCTAGACCCGCATGCAGCGTCTAGGGGACGGCCAAGATGGAAGCTCCAGCAAAGAAGGGCAAAAGGAGGAGGAAGCAGAGCACAAGTGTGAGGTCACGGAAGCCAAGAGAAGAGACAGTTTAAAAGATCTAAGAGAACTTAAGAACATGTCAGAGGATGCAGGATGGCCCAGCAAGATGGGGTCAGGTGACTAACCGATGGGATTCAGCCACATGGCAGGCAAAGGTGACCTTCAAAGAGCAGCAGCAGGTGGTAGAACTAGAAATTTCCAAAGAATTGCCTCCTGGTTATGTGGGGGCCAGAGCAGGGC
>NW_011495047.1:10615677-10645249 GCF_000754665.1 Bison bison bison | reverse complement strand
TCAGGCCAGTCTTGTGATGCTCTGACCTTCGCGGGAGTGGCATTCCTGGAGCTCATTTCAGGAGCTCCAGGTTCCCTTAATTGCCGGAGCCGCAGCTTCCAGAAACCTCCACCGTCCCTTGCCTTGCTCGCTCCACATCCACCCCGTGCCCCAGGAATCAGGGCACAGCTGGCAAGTGCCCTTCCACAAAAGACCTGCGTTGCTTTCCCTGCTCACCAGCGCCCCCTCCAGGTGAAACTTCTCACCTCCCGAAGCGTGCGGGTGGAGGGGTTCTCGCCTTCCTCCGTCAGCCTGGTGACCCAGGTCGTGTGCTTCCCTCCAGCCATGGGGTGCGCTCCCTGCCCCAAGGCCAGGTAACCGAGGAACCTGTGCAAGGCTGCAGGTCACTGCAACCACCAGGGCAAGGGGACAAGAGTCACCTATGCTTCCTCCTGGAGGAGCCACTGACCACGTCGCAAGGTCCAGGGCAGGAGGTCACCAACGACCTCCCTTTCTGGCAGCAGTATGCGCAGGGGTGGGCAAACTTGGTCTGCGAAGGGCCACACAAAATACTGTCGATTAAATGGGGAGCCCTGTGATCTCTGTCACAAAGACTTAACTCTGTCTTTGGGTCTTGAAAGCAGCCACAGACAAAAGATAAAGCTTCATTTATTAAAATCAGGTGGTGGGCTGCAGTCTGCAGAGTCAGGAAACTGGGGCAGGAAGGGGTCTCAGGGGGAGAGGGGTGGGTGCTGGGCTCCAGCAGAGAGGATGAGAGGGCCTGGGAAGGACCTCAAACTGGGTGCTCGAGGTGGGGAAGTCAGAATGCCAGCCGGGTATTGGCCAGGGCCCTCGGAGGGAGGTGATGTGGTGTACAGTCTGGTGCTGACCTCCGAGCTTAACTTTTTGGCAGGAGGCAGAGAATCTAACCTGCGGGTACAGGAGAGACGGAGGGCAGGCAGGGTGGGTGTGGGCCCATGTGTCAGGGGAGGGCTAGCAGGAAGGGCTAGGGGTCGATCGAGGCTGGAGGAGACACGGGCTGCCCATCAAGCCACGTCCCCGGGAGATACAATTGTTTCCTGTGATTCAAGTCATCGCAGGCTTTCTGCACAGGACAAGCGTATCTGTTACCCCTTCCCACTGAAACGGCAGCAAAGACAGTCCAAAGGGAGAGTATCCAACACCTGCAGGCAGGAGGGACCCGAGGTCTCAGTGGAGAGCAAGGGTGAGATTGAGTCAGACCAGGGAAATCCAGAGCAGAAGGGCCACCGCCCAAACTCACCAGGACTCGGAGGGCAGCGGGGAGGAAGAGACTCCTTCCCTTGCAGCTGACAAACGTGGGGCCAGATGAGGACGGCAGGTCACAGTCGAGGTGATTCGCTGGGGGCCTGTCTGGAGAAGGGCTGTGCTGTGGGCTGCCCCAGGCCCCAATGTGGAGAATGGCTGCAGGGGCGGTGTTTACCCCAGGCTGGAACCAGAATGGTGCTAGCCGCAGAATGACCTCCTAGAGACGGCTGGGATGTAGGGGTCACCCTCACACCTTCCTTTCTGTGTCAGCATCCACGCTCTGCGTGTTCACAGAACTCACTGGAAGGCCTCTCATTCTGGGGACATCTGACTCTCGTTTTATCATTTTATACTCTTCTTTATTGAGGAATATTTTACTACAAGCATGTATTACATTAAATTTTTTAAAGATGAGCTACGATAAAACATACCATATTTAATGAAATTCTAATGTTTATACTATTTGAAGAGTTTTTATAAATAATCATAAAGGCAATGCTATGAAAACAGTCAAGGAAGATGAATAGGTGATTTGTAACAAGCAAAAGGCTGGTGTGTCAGAGCCCAGACAAGACACAGAGTTCAGCCCCAGAGGGTTCAAATGGCGCTAAGGCCAGGTGGTACAAGAGGTAAAGAGCCTGCTTACCAACGCAGGAGGTGTCAGGGATGGGCTTCCATCTCTGGGTCAGGAAGACCCCCTGGAGGAGGGCATGGCAACCCACTGCAGTATTCGTGCCTGGAGAATCCCGTGGACAGAGGAGCCTGGTGGGCTATAGTCCTTAGGGTCACAAGGAGTCGGACATGACTGAGCAACTAACACTTTCACTTTTCACATAAAGGATCAGCTTATGGGGGGTGAACAGGGTTCAGGGAATAAGCAAGGGATGGGGAGGCCCCCAGAGGCTGTCACCACTCGAGGCTAAAGGGATTTAAGTTCCACAAGAGGTACAGCATGCAGAGGGGCCGCCCTGTGGGAGCTGTGGGCTCAGAGAAAGCAAATGCCAGGGACATGGGGCTGAACTAGGGGAGAAATTCCCCACCCTCTCTCCTGCCACCCTTGACTCCTCAGCCAGCATTTCAGAAAAATACTCCATAGGCAAACTCACACACAAAATCTTCACTGTAGCATTCTTCATAACAAGAGACTGGAAATAATGTTAGCCTATTGAGAACAGTGATGGTAATGCTGGTAAAGATCGTGAGAGATAACGTGTGAATGTATATGCACATATGTGCCAGGATTGATTCTAAGCTATTTGCATGTATTATCTCATCTAATCTCACAATAATCCTATGTGGCAGGTACTATTACTATCTACATTTTACAGAGACTAAACGGAGTATTAATAGAGCTGAAGTGAAATTACAATATAGCCACACTGCAGAACATGGTACAGCCATTTAAAAAGAGGAAATAGGTCTAAATACGTGAATCTGGAAAGAAACACACTGAAGAAGAAAAGGTCATAGAAATATTTGTATACCGTAATCTCTTTCTATTTTTAAAGTAGCAGCTGTGTGCATGTGTGTGTGTGTGTGTGGAAAAAAGTCTGGAAGGACACACTTGAAAAAAAATGGTGGTTACCAATGGGGAGGGGGCTACCAGGGGTTTGAAAGAGCTTCATTTTTATCTTATGTATAATCAGAATGTACTCACATGTTCCCTGTGCACAAAAAATGAAGGAATAAGCAAGTGAGACCTCCTGTTGACACTGGGGTTTCAATCCAGCAACCCTGTTCCAGTGCTGACTGGTTCCCAGTCTGTGTGTGTTCTTAACCCTTTGCTTCTCTAGAAGTTTGTCTGTGAAGCGGGGTACTACTGGTACTAGCGGGGTACTGTACTCCCCTTACAGCTGGTCTCATGAGGAGTGGATGGGTAGCCCGTGAGGAGAGCCCTGCAGGCCTGCGCAGGAAGCGCTGTGCTTCCAGCCCCGGGACAGCTGGGGAAGGTGGGGGCCCAATTCTGGCCTTAAGGCTCCCTAGTGCCCACAGAACACTGTCCTCCCTGCCCAAACAGACCTCAAAACCCAGACCAAGACTTCTCTGGTGGCCAACGGTTGAGAATCTGCTTGCCAATGCAGGCAACGTGGGTTCAATCCCTGGTCGGGGAGGATTCTGCGTGCCTAGAGCAAGAGGAGCCGCTGCACGAGAAGCCCACACTCCGCAACTAGAGAAAGCCTGTGTGCAGCAAGGAAGACAGCAAAAACCCAGACCCAGTGTCTGACACACCCCAGCGCAGCCAGGCATGGCCTCTGTCCTTGGCTCCTCAGTTTGGCAGAAAATGGCCCGAAGAGTCACGTCCTGGGAATCAGCAGCTATATCCCCTGATGAGAGCCTGAAACAGAGGCCAAGGGCATTTAGTAGCAAGTGGACCCCACACATTCACCGCTGTGACTTTCTAGACCTCAATGGTAATTATTTACAGAGTGCTGCCAACCCCCGCTAAAGGTAAGCTCACATGCTCTGGGCACTCTGATGAGTGTTGATAGGGACCTAAGCACCGCCTGGGAGAAACAGCTAGTCTGCACCTTCTCCGGAAGCTGATTCTAACAGGAATGCTCACCTAACACGGACAAGGATCTGAATTTTGCATCTCCATGGACTATCCTATAAACACACGAGTGTGCAAAGTCTGGAAAGGTAAGCACTAAGCTTGCGCAGAAGTTACCTCTAATGAATGTTGTGTGTGGGGTGGCTGGGGATGAGGGGTAGGGGGTCCATGAAGCAGTTGCTCAGGAAAGATATTTGTACTCTACTTCAGATATTGAAGCAGTGCTTGACTCTGCTACAATGAGAATGCAAATATTTCTTGCAGAAAAAAAAGTTAATAAGAAAAAAAGGAGGAATGCACCAAATAGGATTTTTCTGTGGAATAAATAAGATCACAGATTAAGAATGCATGGTTGGCCCTTAATAGTTATAAAAAACTGTTTCAGGCTGTGTGTGCACTCAGTTGCTTCAGTCATGTCCAACTCTTCGCAACCCTATGCTCTGTGGCCCGTCACGCTTCTCTGTCCATGGGATTCTCCAGGCAAGAATACTGGACTGCATTGCCATTTCCTTCTCCATGTTTTAGGCTATTTAGACATAAAACACACACTGTTTATTGAACTCTGATGGGGTGCCAGCTGCTGTTAGACGTATTATCCTGTGTTAATCAGATGACCCTACCGGGTAAGTATTATTTGCCCCATTTGCAGATGGAGAGAGTCAGGGCACAGGTGGAGCTACACCCAGAGCCCTCAGCTGCACATATACAGGTTAGTGAAATCCCAGAGTCATGGGAAACGGATTTTCTTCTCCCAGAGAAAAGCAAAGAACCTCACGGAGAAGATGCCGCTCTCCCTACCTGGGAGTCCTTGGAGAGAACCATGCACATCTGTTCGCATGCTATTGGGAGCAAAGTGCTAGGGACACTGGAAATCCTGCAATTCCACCTCGCTGGAATGAGTCTGGGAGGGCAGTCAGTCCCCCAGCTGGGGAGGAAGGGACAGGTCCTGGCAAAGGACCACCCCGAGGAGCGTGCCAGCTTGCCCCTTTCAGTGGGCACTGAAAGAAGACTCCAAACAGAGGGTCGTGGCAGTTTTGCCCCCCGGGATGGTCCGGGAGCTACTGCCCAGGGGATGATGAGCAGGGTTGGGATCTGAGCAACTCCCCTTCTCCCCATAAACTGGGGCCGGCAGCCAGCTAGCTCACAGCTGCCCTCTCCCAAAGCGAAGATGGATTTAGTAACAGCAGCTAAATGGGCACAAACCACACACAGATAGGTTGTTACCCTCTCTCCAGACTGGCTGTGCTGAACGCAGGGCTCAGCTTTCAGAGCCAACTTCCTGCGTCCTCCCCTGCCTTCCTCACAGCAAGAGGCAGATGGAGCCTTAAATCCCCCACCGCTGCGCCTCACCACGAAGAGAAAAAGTCCCAGCTGGAACTACTCTCCTGGTGGCCGTGCCAACCCCAGCTCTGGGACTCCCTGGAGCCCTTGATGGGGGCCTCTCACCCTGCCCTCACTCAGCTGCCCTCCAAGTTCCTGGGGGCTTTCCTTTCCCTCCCCAAAGCCTGTAGTCACTGGGTGGCAGCCAGCCAGAGGTCCCCACCACACTGTGAGTCACATTTAGCACAGTGGACAGTGTGTGTGCTCAGTTGTGCTCGACTCTTTGCGACCCCATGGACTGTCGCCTGCCAGGATCCTCTGTCCACGGGATTTCCCAGGCAAGAATCTTGGAGTGGGTTGTTATTTCCTCCTCCAGAAGATATTCCCAACGCAGGGATCGAACCTAAGTCTCCTCCATTGGCAGGTGGATTCTTTACCTCTGCACCACCTAGGAAGCCCTTCGGTCAAGTTTACAACCCAATTATGTGGGCTTCCTGTGGCTGCAGACAGCCCTGTAGTTGAGACTACTCTCAACCTTGACTGGATCCTTTGGCGGGGCGGCGGGGGCTCTGCCTGCTAATACAGGAGATGCAGGAGACGCAGGTTCAATCCCTGGGTCAGGAATATCCCCTGGAGGAGGAAATGGCAACCCACTCCAGTACTGTTGCTGTTAAAATCCCATGAACAGAGGAGTTTGGCAGACTATTCATGGGGTGGCAAAGAGTCAGACACGACTGAGCAACTGAGCACACACCTGGATGCATCTACGAATTCACAGTCCCTGGACCGGGTTAGTGTCACTACTCCACCTTGTGGACATTATTGGGACTGCACCCTGAGGAGGCAAACAATGTGAGAGAGGCACTGAGAGCATTGAAGAATTGATGTTTTTGAACTGTGGCGTTGGAGAAGACTCTTGAGAGTCCCTTGGACTGGAAGGAGATCAAACCAGTCCATCCTAAAAGTGATCAGTCCTGAATATTCATTGGAAGGACTCATGCTGAAGCTGAAGCTCCAATACTTTGGTCACTTGATGTGAAGAACTGACTCATTGGAAAAGACCCTGATGCTGGGAAAGACTGAAGGCAGGAGGAGAAGGGGACGACAGAGGATGAGATGGTTGGATGGCATCACCGACTCAATGGACATGACTTTGAGCAAGCTCCAGGAGTTGACGATGGACAGAGAAGCCTGGAGTGCTGCAATCCATGGGGTTGAAGAGTCAGACACGACTGGGCGACTGAACTGCAACCAACCAGTGAAGATAAGGAGGTGGGTGGGGCACTTGACATGCTGATGTTACTGACGACCACAGTGACGATGCTGAGTCAGTGAGTCTGAAATCACTTGCTTCTTTCCGCTTTCTCCCCACATCACCTCCTCACAGAGACTTTCTCTGACCACCTTAAAATAAGACCCATCCATCTTTCTGCCCCTCCACATTGCTTTATTTTTTGTAGCAGTTATCATCACCTAAAATATTATTGGTCGGCTTACTGGTTGACAGCGTGAGCTCCAGGAGGGCAGGAACTTTGCTTTGTTAACTGACATATCCTCTCCGGCTAAGAGTACCTGGTATACATGCAATAGGTGCTCAATAAAAATGTGGGGAATGAAGCCATTAACCAATGACTCACTAACCCACCAGTAGTCCCCTGAGCCCCAAGCAAGCTCACATAGCCCTCTCCTGCAAACCCAGCTGTGCACCCCCTGCTAGGACCAATTCCCATGTTGGGCCCCTAGGCTCAGCTTCCAGCCAGGCTGTGCTGGTCTGGCCCTTCATGGTCAAGCCCCTGCCTCAGTTCCCACCTTTAGTATCTGCATCCCTCAGCATCATTCCCTGTGCTTGCGGCCCTGCCCAAGCCAGAGTGGCTTCAACTCCTGTTCATCCATTGTGTGCCTGGCCCTGGGCTGGGAGTTTTGTGTACGCTGCCTCTAATCTTCATAACAAACTGCAAGGTGGGTGTTAATTACCTTCATTTTTCAGATGAGCAATGAGTTCAGAGAAATCAAGGATTTTCCACATGTGATTTCTGCCACCCCGGTATTTCCTAGAGACTGCTCCGTGATGCTAATGGGCAAAACAAGAAAAATTTGTATGAAACAGAGTTTCCATGGTGAGAAATTTTAGACAACATGACACATGGCAGGATTGCTTATACCAGGACTTCTCAGAACCTATACAATACCCACAGGAGCTACAACCCTGCAAGTGGGAAGGAGCATATGGACGACACAGCTTTCCAAACTTATTTGACTTCGGAATCCCCTAATGAAGGAGCACCTCACCAGGACATGGCTTGGGATTCGACACCCGTAACCTTGGAAGCATCAAGACCCATCTCCATTGCTCTGACCAGGGATGCCCACGGGGGGAGTGGGCATGTGTCCAGCACTTCTGCACGTACCCTGCTTGATCTAGGGACAGGCTCGCGAGGAGGACTCGTTTATCCTCACCACTTTCTAGGTGTGGAAACCGAGGCTCAGAGATGGAATCTGCTCTATTTGCCTCACAGATATTTGAAGCAGGTAGAGCATGACTCTTCCCTGGGATGATGAGGGTGAAAATAATCATGAAGGCCCATGAGGAACCTGAAGGCAGCCACAGGGCTGCATGGAAGCAGCTGGGGGTAGGGGTGTGGCTGCGCCCAGCCCTTGAGGGTGCCCCCCTCACCAGCCCTGACAGACAAAAGCGTACAGCCACAGCCCTCCACCATCCTTGGGTCCACGTTCCTGCATGCTCCTGCAGTTTTAATTAAACACCGCGTATGGCGGCTCATTAAAGAGAAAACAGTTGTTCTATTTCTAAGTAGCCTCAGGACTCCTGACTATTTTTACTGCTTGAACAACATTGCAGAGAATTTTATAGTGTTTGAACTTGGCTTTACCTCTGAGCCCAGCAAGACCTCCAGGCCAGGGCTGAGAGACCATTCTCCCCGCTCCAGGACACCTCCCTCACGGCACCAGGGATCCACCACAGGCCCCTCCTCCCGCCAGCAGCATCCTTCTCATTACTGGTGGTCCTGTAATTACTGAAGGTTCGCCTCACTTAGGAGCTCCAGTACACACCATTCGGCGGTTTGGTTCCCCCTTTTGTTCTTAGTGCTTTTCTGGGAAGCAGCCCATCAACAGTATTAGCTTATCCTTGGATAGCACTTCCTGGGCACCAGGCACTGTTCTAAGCTCTTTAACTGCATAAACTCCCTGAAGTCTCACAACACACCTGTCAGCTTAGTGTCATTCTCCCAGAAACTGATGGGGAAATGGAGGCAAAGAGGGGTTGGGCTCCTTGCCCAAGATTATAAACTCTTAGTTGGTGAAGCCAGGGCTCAGACACAGGCTCTAGAATTGGTACTCTTAACCACTATATTATGCCATCTGCTAATAATCTCCCAGGTTTGGCCCTGCTTGTGTCTACGACCTGCTTCAGGGCTGTAATTCTGCCACCAGATCCCAGCCCAACGATGGCAGCAGGCTGGGTCACCTGCCTAGGTCTCCAAGCATCACCTGATCCTGTACTGGCCTCACCTGTGGCACACTGCATTTCCTGAAGAGGTGCAACAGCACCTCTCATTCCACATGCTCTTGGAGAACCTCCCCACTCCCCCCACTCCTTGAACCAGGGCAGACCTTTGTGACAGCCTCAGCGAATACAGTGTAGCTGAAGTGACACCGTATGGCTTCAGAAGCCTGATAACAAAAACATCACAAACATCTGCCTTCTCTGCAGGGCCTCAGCCACCAAGGTGTGAGCAAAGCCACATAAGTGTCGGAGAGACCCATGTCTCCTAGCTGACAGACAGCACCAACCAGCCAGCTGGGGTCCGGGGCGGGGGCACTCTGAAAGCTAACTATTACCCTGCCTTGAGTAACTTAGTAGATGCTACGGGAAGTAAAGGCCAACTTCCCCACCCAACCCTGCCCAATAGTTGAGTCCTAAGCAAAATCAATGGTATTGCCGTTTCAAGTCCCTAAATTTTCGGGTGGTTTGCTACATAGCAATAGACCACCAGAACACCTGTTGTGACTCTTCTGAAGCATTTCGTGGCTCTGGGTAGTCCTCCCTGATGTACTGTGCTCTGTCTACCAGAGCAGACATCCCCCCGTTTTTCTGTCTCCATGACTCCTGTCCTCCCTAATAAAGAAAGTGAAGGCTGATGCTCTTCCATCTGCCCATCTCACTTCAGGGAACAGGGCACCACCAGGCTGGGTCCAGACACCACCCTTCCCCCAGGAACTGAGATCCATTCTCTTCATGACAAAGACTAAGTCTCCTAGGCAGTGGGGTCAATTCCCATGTACTTTCTAGATCACCAATTCTCACGGCCGCAATGCCTCACTCTGCCGTGAGTCCCTTCTTCAGAGTTTTACATTTCATTTATGGAAGGTGTATTCAGTTCTTTTGCAAATTGGTCAATTTTGGTAGCTGTTCTTTGCTTCACACCATACTTTCAATCCTTTCATTCTTCAAACATATTAAGCTTCCTACTTTTGTACTTGGTATCACGATTACAAAAGTTCCCATTTGGGGGATCTGATCCTTCAATTTGTTGCTTCTAATAACTCTTGCTCATGGTGGCTTGTTTCCTTGTGTGTTTGGTGGTTTTAAATTGTGAGCTCATGTTCTTTGCAATTTTTATCTGTGAGAATCTTTAAGATTAGCATTTAAAGTGTGTTCTCCACACCAGTCAGAATGGCCATTATTAAAAAGCCTACGAATAACAAAAGCTGGAGAGGGGTAAGGAAAAGGGAACCTTCCTAACTATTGGTAAGCTGGTGCAGTCACTGCGGAAAACAGTATGGAGGATCCTCACAAAACTAAACATAGAATTACCGTAAGTTCCAACAATGTCACTCCTGGGCTTACATCCAGACACAACAATTCAAAAAGATGCGTGCATCCCTGCGTTCACAGCAGCCAAAATGAAGAAAACAGCCCAAATGTACATCAGCAGACAAATGGACAAAGAAGATGTGGTGCATATACATGTGATGGAATATTACTCAGCCACAAAAAGAATGAAATAATGCCATTTGCAGCAACATGGAGGCAACTAGAGAGTATCATACTGAATGAACTAAGTCAGAACAAGAAAGACAAATACCATATGATATCACTTATATTTGGAATCTAAAATATGACCCAAATCAACCTATCTACAAAAGAGAAACAGCCTCCTGGACACAGAGAACAGAGGAGGTTGGGGGAGGAATGGAGTGGGAGGTTGGGACTAACAGATGCAAACTGTTATCGAGAGAACGGGTGAACAACAAGATCTTTGTGTATAGCACAGGGAACTAGTAATATATTCAATACCCAGTGATAAACCATTATGGAAAACAGTATGAAGAGTCCTTGAAAAACTAGCAATAAATCTATCATCAGTTCAGTTCAGTTCAGTCGCTCAATCGTGTCCAACTCTTTGTGACCCCATGAACCGCAGCACGCCAGGCCTCCCTGTCCATCACTAACTCCTGGAGTCCACCCAAACTCACGTCCACTGAGTCGGTGATGCCATCCAATCATCTCATCCTCTGTCGTCCCCTTCTCCTCTTGCCCTCCATCTTTCCCAGCATCAGGGTCTTTTCTGACAAGTCAGCTCTTCACATCAGGTGGCCCAAGTAGTGGAGTTTCAGCTTCAACATCAGTCCTTCCAATGAACACCCAGAACAACTATACTTCAATTTTTAAAAAAGTGTGCTTTCCAGAAAAGATATGGTTTCTGCAAGGCTCCTAGGGTACCACCAATCTGGAATCACAGGCAAGTTTCACAAAAATTTACAGGTCTGTCTTATTGCACTTCACTCTTTTGTGCTTCTCAGATACCGTTGTTTTTTTTTTTAAACAAATTGTAGGCTTGTGGTGGTCCCGCCTCCTGCAAGTCTATCAGTGCCATTTTCTAATTAATTTGCTCACTTTGTGTCTGTGTGCCACATGCTAGTAATTCTCTCAATATTTCAAGCCTCCACCAGCAGAAAGATTATGACTTGCTGAAGGCTTAGGTGATGGGCAGCATATTTTTAACAATAAAGTATTTTTAAATGAAGGTATGCATATTGTTTTCTTAGACATACTGCTATTGCGTACTTAGTAGGCTACACTATTGTGTAAGCATAACTTTTATGCACTGAAAAGCCAAAAACAAAAAAAATGTGTGTGACTTGCTTTACGGCCATGATCTGGAACCAAACCCACAGTGTCTCTGAGGTGTGTCTATATTAGATTAAATATGAACCTTCAAGGACATGCTACCACGGCCGCAGTTGGCTCTTTTCAGGTGCCCCAGGTCCACCTTTCCTCTAAGGGTAGAAGTACTTTTTAATCGGGGTATAGTTGCTTCACAATGTTGTGCTACTTTCTGCTGTGCAGTGAAGTGAATCAGCTGTATGTGCACAAATATCCCCTCCCTTCTGGGTCGCCACAGAGCATCGAGTAGAGTTCCCGGCGTTATACAGCAGGTTTCACCAGTCCTCTGCTCCGTGCATAGCCATGTATACACATCAGCCCCTCTCTCCCAACCCATCCCACGCCCCTCGTTCCCCCTTTGGTGTCCATACATTTGTTTTCTATGTTTGTGTCTACTTCTGTTTGGCAAATAGGTTCATCTGTACCATTTTTCTAGATTCCAAGCATACGTGTTAATAGACTATATTTGTTTTTCTCTTTCTGATTTACTTTATTCTCTATGACAGTCTCTAGGTCCATCCACATCTCTACAAATGACCCACTCTTGTTCCTTATAATGTCTGAGTAGTATTCCATTGTGTATACATAACACATCTTTTTTAGCCATTCCTCCGTCCATGAGTAGAAGTATTTAGAAGAAAAGTCTGCTTCAACTTCCACTCTCATTCCAGTGCCCCAATGTGCAAAAATTTGCCACATTTTAATCTGAGTTAGTTTTCTTATTTTCTTACCCAAGATCCCCAAGACATGCTTAAGGCACTGTGTACCCCTGGAAGAGAAGAGGCCACTAGAAATGGAGGAGTTAGGGTTAAAACAACAAAGACAGACAAACATTTTTATGGAAAAAAAATACACAAAAAACTGGATCGGTACCCATTGCAAGAAAAATATTTCATGTCACTAACAACTAAAATTGTTTTCTAAATGACTTGGCAGTTCTCCCTGACATATCAATTAATTACAATTCAATTTTATCTTTCCGTGAAGTACATTCTTCTACCTGATAACAAGTGCTTACTATTTACTTCAGTGACTATAGGCCCTAAAAAGCAATTCTCAAAATACTCTTTTCACTTCAAATATCTTAACTCAGTGGATCTTTCAGTGGTTCAGCATTTTTATCCACCTGGTTAATCTGCATGCATCTGGTTTAACAGTCTCTGCATTATAGCAGATGTGTGATCTATATGTTGCTACTCCTGAATCTAGTGGCTTTAAACCATAACATTTAAACAGTCTGTGAGCCAGTCTGGGCTCAGCTGGGTGGTTCTTCTGGCCTCAGTTGGGTTTAACTCACATGTCTGGAGCTGGGCTGGGTACTGGCTGACAAAGACTGGTCTTGGCTAGGAGGACTGGGCTGACTGTTCTGCTCCATGTGGCTCTGTTCCAGGCTGGCCTAGGTGTGTTTTCAAGAGAGCATTTATGCAAGCCTCAGAGGGGTCTCACCCACGGATATTTCACTGGACAAAGCCAGTTACATGACAAGTTGAGAGTCAAGGGATGGGTACCACTCTCCCAGGTGAGAACATACAACAAAGGGTGTGAGTATAGGGAGAGGGAAGAATTGTGGCCAAATGATGCAGCCTGTCGCAGCCAGCGTCAGGCCCCCCCTGCAGGAAGCATGTCAGGCAGCTGGTGTAATGGACCATCAGGGTATCCCACTGGCACTCGGGAGCAGATGGACAGAACTCTCCTCCCACCAACCACTTCAGTCATGGCTTCAGAGTCAAGGTGTCTCACTCTCTCACTACACACATGTTGCTCCTGGTAACACAATGTTAGGCTGTCACAGACCTAGGAAGGCAGCAGTCAGACAGGGCTGGTCTTCCTGGGGCCAAGGAGTCTACCCCCAGCTCAGGAGAGGGAGCGACTCAAGTCTCTGGACACGTTGCTGAAAATAAATGTGGCTAGAGTTCAATCACTTAAAAAATGAACATCGTTTCTTTCCTATATTAACTGGTGATACCTTAAAATATATGACCTGGAGAGAATCTATCAAATCTTCAGTTTGTCAATATCATACCAAGGAAAGGAGCATAATTCAGAAAGCAATTATGAGAAATTGTGTAAGGCAGTGCAGAGTTCAAGGTCAGGGGCCAGGCTATCCACTTGCCTCCATGCACCAGAGCTCACCCCAGGGCTGGGGCACACCAGGTGTGTGCTTAACAAGTGCACACTGTCCTTGGCTTCAGAGAATATACTTGTGATGTTTTGGTGCAAAGAGAACCACCAAGTAGATGAGCCTGAAAAAGATTAGGGGAGTCCCTCAAGGGCCTTTGGTCTGAATCCAAGGTTCATATGTGGTGTATTTGTCAGAACTGTCACAGGAGCAAGTGACAGAAACCTAACTCAGGGTCACCTGAAAAGAATGGGGGATTTATTGTCTTAGAACCCTCCCTGGGGATTTTCAGACAAAAATCTCAGGAGAGGCCTTTCCTGGTCACAGAATTCCCAGATGGAGGCGAGTCCAGGGCTGGTTATTGATCAGCTCCTCAACAACTGCCCCCCTTCCACCTACAATGTGAAGAAAAAAGGTCAGTGAGATTGGAGTTTAGGCAAAGAAAAGCTGGGAAGCAGATGAGGGGGAGGGAAAGAGACAGAGCTGCTGTATCCAAGTATTCCTGAAGCCAGCTTCTTTGCCAGCCTTCCTGGTTATTTGGTCACCTGAGACAATAAATCCCCCATTCTTTTCAAGTGACCCTGAGTTAGGGGCCCCAAACTAGCAACAAGAGAATATCAATCAACAGAATGGATACAAAATCTGTGGCAGGTTCACATGTGGAATACTCCCTAGCACAGAAAATGAACACTTGTACACAACAGATATTTTGTTAAAAGCTAGACACACACAAAAAACATACTGTGTGCATGCATTTACAGAAGCTCAAGAAGAAGTAAAGCCAATTTTGGTGACAGAGATCAAATAGTGGTTACCCCGTGGGATAGAGACTGGAAAGGGGCACGAGGAAGACTGAGGATGTGCTGGAAAATGGGTTGTACGGGTGTAGTCTTCACTTTGACTTTTCACTTTCATGCACTGGAGAAGGAAATGGCAACCCACTCTAGTGTTCTTGCCTGGAGAATCCCAGGGACGGGGGAGCCTGGTGGGCTGCCGTCTGTGGGGTCACACAGAGTCGGACACGACTGAAGTGACTTAGCAGCAGCAGTCACAAATAAGAAGGCATCAAGCTGTACACTACAGACCTGTGTGCTCTATTGTATGTACGCCATACCTCAATGTAAAAAACTATTCATTATCAGGTTTGACTGAAGTTCCAAGCCCTTCAAATGGCACTTGTTCTTTAATTCATTCATTCATTAAAAAGAAAACCTGGGGTTTCCCCATCTAGGCTTCCTACTGGATTTCTCAGTTTATCTCCCTACAGGTGATTTAGTGAGACCTCACTCAGGAGACCATTCTGGGGTTCAGCCCTCCCCTTACCCAGTTCCCAAATTCCAACCAAGTAAACCCAGAAGTTCCAGAGGGGCCCCCAACTTTCCTGGGCTCAACCATCAGCTCTCGAACCCCATTCTCCTGAGCCAGGTGGCCCCTGTGAGGCCAGGAGGGGCTGGAGCTCCCTGGAGGAGCTGAGGAGGCGTGCCTGAAGAGGTAGGGTGTGGGGAGATCAGTCCTCCACACTGATGGAGGAGGACCATCAACAGAAAAACATCTTCATAGAAGGTTCTGGAACCAGACACAGGACCATGTTTACAGGGGCCAGACACTGGGGAAAGGTCTCTGTTTTGGACTTGCTTTGCAGGTTGGCTAATTCCTTACTTTCCCACTAAATGACTTTGATCTTGCCCATGTCAACTTCCTCATAGCAAAACGAACCCCAAACACCCACTCACAGACTTAGCTTGACAGATAGGATGGGGAGCGAGGTGGGAGGAGGGTTCAGGATAGGGGAGACACATGTATACTTATGGCTGATGCTGATGTATGGCAAAAAACATCACAATATTGTAAAGCAATTGTGTGCTTAGCCACTCAGTTGTGTCCAACCATGCAACCTCATGGACTGTAGCCCACCAGGCTTCTCTGTCCAGGAGGGATTCTCCAGGCAAGAACACGAGTGGGTAGCCATGACCTTCTCCAGGGGATCTTTCTAACGCAGGCATCGAACCCAGGTCTTCCACACTGCAGGTGGATTCTTGACAATCTGAGCCACCAAGGAAGCCCTCCAAAATAATTATCCTCCAATTAAAAAAAGAGAGATGCTGCAGAAGGACTAATCTAGTTTACACAGTACCTTTTGTATGGAAATAACCCTTCCTCAAGAGGTTGTAGTACCTTACATGGAAATTTATCATAAAATACTGATTTTCTTAGAATAAGATATAATTGCCATTTGTTGTAAAAATTATCATATTAAGTTTTCAAAGCCACAAAGTCTCCAATGTGACTGATAAACCCAGGTATTGAACCCAGGTCTCCCACACTGCAGGTGGGTTCTTTACTATCTGAGCCACCAAGGAAGCCCTCTAAAGCAATTATCCCCCAATTTAAATTTTAAAAAAAAGAGACGTTGCAGTTTACACAGTACCTTTTGTATGGAAAGAACTCTTCCTCAAGAGGTTGTTAACATGGAAATTTATCATAAATTACATGGAAATTTATCATAAAATACTGATTTTCTTAGAATAAGATATATAATTGCCATCTGTTGCAAAAATTGTCATATTAAGTTTTCAAAGTCTCTAATGTGACTGGTAAACAGTAGGACTGTGCAGTGTACAGCCTGAGCAACCATACATATATATCCCTGCCTGAAGGATATGAGGCCCTATGAGAATATATGAGGTTTGCCTTATTTTTCTAGCCAGGACACTTAAGTTACCTCCTTTATTCTTGCAGGGCATTATTCTTTCTATGGACTGAATTGTGGTTCCCAAATTCACCCCTCCCAAAAAAATTCATGTGTTTGAGGCTTCAGGAGAGAATTAGGTTTAGATGAGGTCACTGGTGGGGGCAGGGGTAGATGGACTCATGATAGGATTAGTGCCCTCATAAGAAGAAGAGGGGGACTTCCCTGGTGGCTCACACAGTAAAGAAACTGTCTGCAATGCAGGAGACTGATACCTGGGTTCGATCCCTGGATCCGGAAGATCCCCTGGAGTAGGGAATGGCAACCCACTCCAGTATTCTTGCCTGGAGAATTCCATGGACAGAGAAGCCTGGTGGGCTACAGTCCATAGGGTCGAAAAGAGTCAGATACAACTGAGCACAGTAGCACAGCAGGAAGAAGAGGAGACACTTGGCTCTCTCTGTGCCATGTGAGGACACAGCAAGAAGGCAGCCGCCTGCAAGCTGAGAAAAGAGCCCTCACCAGGAGCCAACCAAGCTGGCACCCTGACCTTGGGACTTCCAGCCTCCTGTGAAATACTGTCTAAACCACTCCGCCTGTGCTTTTTGTTACGGCAGCCCAAGCTGAGTAAGGCGCATACTGGTACCAAGAAGCGGGGTGCTGCTGCCACAAATACCTAAAACTGTGGAACTGACTTAGGAACTGGGTAATGGATAGAGACTAAAGAGTTGTAAGATGCCTTCTAGAAATATGTATGTTAAGGGGGATGTGGTGAGGCCTCAGACAGAAAAAAGGAACACGTTAATGGAAACCGGAGGAAAGCCATGACCCCTGTTTTAATGTGGCCAAGAACTTGGCTGACTTGTCTCCAGTGTTTTGTGGAAGATAAACCTCCGGGGGATGAAATCGGACACTTAGCTACTCAGATCTCTAAGCAGAGCACTGAAGGAGTGGTTTGGTTCCTCCTGACTGCCTACAGTAAAACACAAAGGAAAAGAGGTGACTTGAAGCAGTTGTTAAGCAAAAAGAAGCCAGAACTGGACAATCTGGAAAATTTTCAGCCTGTCTGTATTACAAAAATGAGATGCCTTGACCTGAAATGAAGATTAAGGGTGTGGCTGAACAAGCATTTGATTAGGAGATCATGGGCACAACTCTAGGACTTAATCAGACATCTCAGCAGAAGCCAGAAATGGAGATGGGATTACAGTCATGCCTCAGTATCCACTGAGGGCGGGGAGGGGGCAAGTTCCAGAAACTTCACATTTAACAAAATCCAAGGATGTTCAAATTCCTCATATAAAATGACACTGTATTTGCATATAACCTATGCACATCCTCCCACACACTTTAAATCATCTCTAGATTACTTGTAATATCTAATACAATGTAAAAGCTATATAAATAGTTGTAAATACAATGTAAATGCTCTGTAAAAAATTACCTGCATGTGGCAATTCAACTTTTGCTTTTTGGAACTTCCTGGAATGCTTTTTGCTGTTGTTCTGTTTTGGAACTTTTTTTAAAAAATACTTTTGACCTGTGGCTGGTTGGAACCTGGATATGTAGAGGGTTTACTGTATACAATTACACTGCCCATTTGAACTACAGGGGACAGAAAAAACAAGATGAAATGAAGGAAAACTGCTGGAATTCTTTGATGAGCCAACAGGGCTGGGTCATAGAGCTGTTTGACTGTGAGCATGCACTATTCTCCAGGGAAAGGAAAGATGGACCCCAAAGGCAATTCAGAGGTCATCAGACCCACCCTCTAAGTTTCAACAGGCCAGACAGCCCCCAACTGAAGTCTAGAGGCCAGGACAGCCTTGTGGGTTCAGGACAACCTGTGGAACCTTGGGGCCCAGGCTGCCCAGTCTTGGGGCCATGACCGCAACTCGGCAGAGCTGCAGAGAAGGGACTCCTGGCCCAGTGGTTCTGGAAGGCAGGGCATCGAACCAAAAAGGACTACCTTGAGCCTGACGATCTAGTGGTGTTTCCCTTGCCAAGTTTTGACTTGCTTGGGATCGGTTATTCCTTTTTCCTTTTCTGTTCCTCCACTTTGGAATGGAAATGCGTAACCTTTGCTTGTAAGCACATCACTTGTGGATTCACAGGTTCACAGCTGGAGAGGAACGTTGCCTTGGGATGAACCCTACCCAAGTTTCACCCACATCTGATATTGAAGTGAGACTTTAGACTTGATGCTGGAATTAGTTAAGGCTCTGGGGGCTGTTGGAAGGGAATGAATGCATTTTTTATGAGAGGACACACATTTGGCGGGGGAGCAGGACTGGAATGTTATGGATTGAATATTTGTGTCCTGACCAATTCATCTGTTGAAGCCTTGATGGGACGGGATCTGTACATAGGGCCTTTGGAGATAATCAGGTCACAAGGGCTGGAGCTCTTGAGATGGGGTCAGTGTCTTCACAGGAAAGAGACATGGTAAGAGCTCTTTCTGCCTGGTGAGCACATAGTGAGGAGGAGGCTGTCTGCAAGCCCAGAAGAGGGCTGTTACCAGAAGCCAACCAGGCTGGCACCTGGGTCTTGAACTT
Organism: Bison bison bison; assembly: GCF_000754665.1. Classification (NCBI taxonomy): domain Eukaryota; kingdom Metazoa; phylum Chordata; class Mammalia; order Artiodactyla; family Bovidae; genus Bison; species Bison bison. The sequence continues at coordinate 10,626,562 of NW_011495047.1, read as the reverse complement.
CTAGCTTTCAGAACTGTGAGAAACAAATTCCTAATGCTCATGCCACCCAGTCTGTGGTATTTCGTTATGGCAGCCACGGCGGATTAAGACAGTTCTCATCATCTGTTAAAGTAAATACCCCTGAAGATACAGAGCTAATAATGGCTGAGCTATATTATCCCTCAGAGGGACACTTGAATTCTGGGGTGTAAACCCAGCCCCCTAAGAGAGAAGTGCTCCTGGTGGGCCTTTGAGCTGCACGGCTGTCACTGGGCAAGGGTGTATTTAAGGGAGAAAGGAGGCGCTGCCACATCCTGAGAGACTCCCTCCCTCATCAGAAGGCAGCCAACATGCCCATCCACCCATGCCCGAAGACGGCCTGGCTCTGGGTTCCGAGGCCTTTCCCTCTGGGAAGGAGGCTGATCCATCAAGATGCCAGGGTATGAAAGTCCCTGAGGCAGGACTGTGCCATCCCCACAGCCTCCTCCTGGCTGTAAAATTAGCCCTGCCTGTTTCAGGGAGCCATCTGGTGGGTAGGAGGAGTAGGGAGTAGGCTCTGACCCTGCCGGGGGAGCCTGGCTTAGAGACAATAAGAAAAGTCACTGAGCGGCTTCTATACGCTTCCTTCCTGCTTTCGTATTCTGGGAGAAAGAAAAGGCATTCTGGTGATGACAGCGGGCCCTGCTAGGGGAAGAACGTGGCTGCTCTTGGAGGGGCCAGATCCCTGGGGAATCCACGGCCTCCTGAGCTCCACAGGGCTTCCTGGAGGCTGAGCCTCTTTGGTCCCTTGTTCATTCGGCATCTCCCAGGGGTGCCCTGGTGTGTGAGCTGAGGGGAGACAAAGATGTGCAGGAAAACACCCCCTCTCCTGCCAGGAGCCCACAGCCTGCCGTGGGAGTCAGGCTCGCAGCCAGTCATTGCCAAAGGCTGTGTGGAGTCCTGTGAGAGAAACGGCAGAACAGTGATACTGCGAGGATGCGGAAGAACGAAGAAGGTCTTCCTGACCCTCAGGGAAGGCTCCCAAAGGAGGTCACGTTTACACACCGTATATCAGAGTTCAAAGGCAGAGACAGGGTGGTCTGGGAACAGCCGAGGGGCTTAGGATGGGCTGGCAATGGACAGACCAGACACCCAGGTGGGGCGAGGTCCTTCTGGGCCTGTGGGTGGCACCGTGTGGTTTGGATTTTATCCCAAGTAGGTGTTCATCCAAAGATTTTGGGCAAAGGCAGGGGGTAACTTCCCCAGAGAGCAATGGCATGCCCGCACCTGAAACCTGGACTCTCCCAGGAAGGAGCTGCAGGGGTCCGAGCCCTTAGACCCTCCTCCCTGGAGCCTGGCTGAGGCTGGTGGCCAGGACCTTGCAAGTCCAGCCCAACCCTGATCGTGCTCTGAGTGGGTTTGGCCTGCATGTGCTGCCATGATTATATACCTTCACTCATTCGGGAAACCTTCGGTTCAGCTTTTCCGGTCATGGCTCAGGTTTTGTGATAACATGTGAGAGTCCAGGAGTAGGTGAATCTTGAAAGAAGAAATCACTGGGTCATACTAAGAAACTCACAGAGCTCCCTGCCCCACGCAAGGCTGGGGGTCGAGCCAGAACTGGGTCCTGGGAAGGTCCCAGTCAGGGTCTTGGGCTCTCTGACAAGGAATCTGTGTTCCTCTTTCTCTCCTGAGAATGTCTACAGGAAAATACACATATGCAGGCATGGAGCCCGGGCCACACACAGCATGACTCACAACCAAGGAAACAGGCTGCCACCTTCCCTGCTCTGTATGTAGGGACTCTTGACTTCCTGCAAACAAATGAACCTGACTTTAACTCCATTACTAGGGCTAATCTGTCCCACCTCCACCTGCCTGGCACAGGACATGGGCTCACTCATTGGAACGGTGGGTGCACTCTGCTGAGTCCTCTGGAGGGATGTGTTATGCGGTGCGTCATGACAGTTCACCCAGGAAAGCGTCAGGGGCAAAGGGTTAAAGGGTAAAGTGCTTCCTCTCCACCCTGCCTGCCCCCAGGGCAGCTCTGTGCCCTTGGCCCCTCCACTCACTGACCCAGTGGTGAGCTCAAGGCCACAGCAGCATCTTCCTGGGCTGTGCCCATTTTGTCTGTAGCCCTTCTGGGTTTACAGGAGGGAGAAGAGGGAGTCTCAGAGAAAGAGCTCAAGTTAGATTGTCTAGGGCAGTGACTCTCAACCTTCAGGTACATCAGAGCCCCCTGGAGGGCTGGGAAACTCAAGATAGCTGGGTCCCACCCCAGAGCTGCTGCTTCTTTTTTTTTTAGTTTTTACTGGAGTATAGTTGATTTGCAATGTTGTGTTTAGTTTCAGGTGTACAGCAAACTGCATCAGTTAAACATAAACATATATCCACGCTTTTTCAGACTCTTCTCCCATATAGAGCATTGAGTAGTTACCTGTGCTACACAGTAGGTCCTTATTAGTCATTGATTTTATATACAGTAGTGTGTATATCAATCCCAATCTCTCAATTTATCCCCCCCCGCCACGACTGTCCCACCTGGTAAATGCAGCCATGAAATTAAAACACACTTACTCCTTGGAAGGAAAGTTATGACCAACCTAGATAGCATATTAAAAAGCACAGACATTACTTTGTCAACAACAGTCTGTCTAGTCAAGGCTATGGTTTTTCCAGTGGTCGTGCATGGATGTGAGTGTTGGACTATAAAGAAAGCTGAGCACTGAAGAATTGATGCTTTTGAACTGTGGTGTTAGAGAAGACTCTTGAGAGTCCATTGGACTGCAGGAGATCCAACCAGTCCATCCTAAAAGAGATCAGTCCTGAGTGTTCATTGGAAGGACTGATGTTGAAGCTGAAACTCCAACTTCAAACTTCAACTGATGTTGAAGCTGAAATACTCTGGCCACCTGATGCAAAGGGCTGACTCATTTGAAAGGACCCTGATGCTGGGAAAGATTGAGGGCAGGAGGATAAGGGGACGAGAGAGGATGAGATGGCTGGATGGCATCACTGACTTGATGGACGTGAGTCTGAGTAAACTCCAGGAGTTGGTGATGGACAGGGAGGCCTGGCGTGCTGTGATTCATGGGGTCACAAAGAGTTGGACACGACTGAGCGACTGAACTGAACTGAACCACGCTTGTTTTCTACATCTGCGACTGTTTCTGTTTTGGAGATAAGTCCATTTGTACCATTTTTTTAGATCCCACACATAAGTGCTATCATATGATATCTGTCTAGAGAAGGTCTGGGTGGGCCTCAGACTCTCTAACAAGCTTCCACGTGATGCTGACGCTGCTGGCTGGAGGCCCACATTTGGAGAATCACTGGTCCAGCTCCTTACCTGGCACCTTCCTTACAGGTAATGCTGGAAACACTACATGTGTGTCTTCCTCTTAGATGCCTTTTTCCAGTCACCACTCTCTACTGTGTTCTTTTCTTTCCTGTCTGATCTCTTCCCAGACTGTTAGTCCCTACAGAGCAAGATCTGTCTTAATTACCTGTGGATCTCCAGAAAAATCTTAGCAGGACTCCAGCTGCTTGGAGGGCAGCGGGTCTCTCGGGGAAGAAGTGGGTGGAGGAGGGGCGGGTCCCAAGAGGCACTGTCACTTTTCCTTTCTATACATTGCTACATTGTTTGCAGTTTTCAAAGGAGAATGGTTTGTGTGTTACTATGTGATTAAAAAATTATGGCAGAGAATGAAAATACAAGTCATAGACTGGGAGAAAACAATTATAAAAGACATCTGATAAAAAATAAAACTGTTTTCAAAATGCACAAAGAACTCTAAAAACTCAAAAATAAGCAAAGAACCCAACTAAAAATTGGGCCAAAGACCTAAACAGATGCCTCATCAAAAAAGATATTCAGATGGCAAAGAAGTATATAAAAATAGGTTCCACCTCATCCTCCTACACTGTTGATGGGAATATAAGTTGGGGCAGCCACTATGGAAAACAGTATGGAGGTTCCTCAGAAGACTAAAAATAGAATTACCATATGATCCAGTAATCCCCTTCCAGGGAATATACTCAGACAAAACTCTAATTCAAAAAGATACACACACCCCTAAGTTCATAGCCACACTATTCACAATAGCCAAGAGATGCAAACAACCTAAATGTCCATCAACAGATGAATGGATAAGGAAGACGTAGCACATACATGCAGTGGAATATTACTCAGCCATGAAAAGAACAAAATAATGCCATTTGCAGCAACAAGGATGCAGTTAGAGATGATCACATCGAGTAAATTAAGTCAGAAAGACAAATACCATATGTCACTTATATGTGGAAACTAAAATACAGCACAAGTGAACCTATCTATGATCCAGAAACAGATGCACAGAGAGAGAGAACAGACGGCTGGCTGCCAAGGTTGGGGAGGAGACGGATGGACTGGGAGTCTGGGGTTGGAGGATGCAAACTGTTACATTTAGAATGGACAAACAACATGGTCCTAATTCATAGCATAGGATATTCAATAGCCCGTGATAACCCATAATGAAAAAGAATATTAAAAAAGGACATATATACATGTATTACCGAGTCACTTTGCTGTACAGCAGAGATTGGTACATTGTAAGTCAACTATACTTCAATAAAAAATAAATATGCTCCACCTCATACCGCCAGGAAAATGCAAATTAAAACAACAAGAAACTACTACTGCACATCTATTCGAATGGTCAAAATCTGGAACACTGACAACACCAAATTCAGGCAAGGATGTGGAGAAACAGAAACTCCTGTTCATTGGTGGTGGGGATGCAAAGTGGTACAGTCTCTTTGAAAAGCAGATTGGTAGTTTCTTACAAAACTAAACATACTCCAATCATACAATCCAGGAATCATGCTCCTTGGTATTTACGCACAGGAACTGAAAACTTATGTTCACATAAAAGTCTGCACATGAATGTTTATAGCAGCTTTATTCGTAATTGATGTCCTTCAGTAGCAACCAAGATGCCCTTCAGTAGGTGAATGGATAAGTAAACTGGTACATCTAGACAATGAAATACTATTCAGTGCTAAAAAGATATGAGCTATCAGGCCATGAAAAGATGTAGAGGAACCTTAGATGCATATTATTAAGTGAAAGAAAGCAATCTGAAAAAGCTACCTACTGTATGTTTCCAACTTTAAGACATTCTGGAAAAGGCAAAACTATAGAGATAATAAAAAGATCAGTGGTTTCCAGGGGCTAGAGGAGAGGGAGGTATGAATAGGTAGAGCACAGAGGATTTTTAGGGCGTGAAAATGTTCTGTATGCTACTGCAATGATGGATACGTGCCATTGTATCAAACATTTGTCCAAACCCATAGAATGTGCAACACAAAGAGTGAACCCCAAGGCCAACTATGGACTTTAGGTGATAACGATGTGTCAGTATAAGTTCATCAGCTGCAACAAAAGCACCTCTCTGGTGGGTGATCTTGATAATGGAGAGGCTCTGAACACGTGGGAGTACATGATAAATCTCTGAACCTTCCCTTCAGTTTTGCTGTGAACCTAAAACTGTTTTCAAAAAAGTTAAAACAAAAAAAAGAAAGAACGGATAAAGGACCAACCCTTTGACTAAAGCATCCTCTCTAAAGATACTAACTCTGCTATCCCACACCCCCGCTGAGTTCTAAAATGTATCTAGCTAATAGCATTACTAAGCGCCAGGTGCTGCTGAAACACTTTCAGATACACAGACTTATTTAGTCCTCAGAACCACCACATGAAGTGGGTACTTTTTATTAGCCCTGTTCCCCATGTGGGGAAACTAAGGCACAGGGATGTCAGTTGCCTTATTCGAGGTCACTTGTCTAATTAGCAGTGGGGCTGACATTCACCCCCTGCTGGACTCATTCTGGGATGTGTCCTGACCTCTAGGAGGGCTGTACCACTTAAGTTATGGATACCTTGAGGATGGTCAAAAGATGGACTCATATTTATTCACATCTAACCCACTTTCTTCTAAAGAAGATTTGAGGGAACTGCTACTTGATTTTGTTATCCAGAGCGTACATTGCATAGAAAAGCTACCTTTAATTAAATTTCTGCTAGAAACACAATACAGAAACATAAGCTTAAGCACAATGGCTTACCGCCCCTACTCCCTCCAAAAAAAAAAAGTCATCAGAGTAGATGCGATCTATGGCTTCTGAGAGTTCCTGTTCATAGTGGTCTCTCACTCGCTACTGGCAGGTAAGCGGCAGCAGGTGCCAGAAGGACTGGCAACGTTTATGGGGAGGGGGCAACTTTTAAACACAGAACATTCTCTACGTTAACTTGATTTCTTCCATGCGTGGGGAAAAGAGCTGTATGATTCGACTGGAGTGGAGGAACCCTTGGCCCCGCTCTCAGAGCCCCCAAGTTCTCAGTGGAGCCTGAAGCTGAGAGACTGGAGGGCCTTAACAGGAGCTCTTCCTCTGGGCAGCTCAGGCCCCATCCAGCCTGAGTCACTGTCTTCAGCAGTGAGAGAAGGGAGGAGCCTGGCTTTGCTCTCTCTTTTCTCTACAAATGCCCTCCAGGTGATCCCACTGTGCGGCTGGGGCTGAGAACCCCAGGAAGGCCCACTGCAATTTTAAAGTTCCGATTCTTACTCTAAAATCCCTCGGTTTTTTAGAAGTACTGTGTGTTCTTATCCTCTCCCACAGCCCCCAAGTCCTTGCCCTGCCTTTCCGGGGGGGCGGTGCTGGGTTGGCTTGGAATTTAATCACCTCCTTGGAACCAGCACCCAGCTCCCCAGCGGGCTGCTTGTTCACCTCCGGTGAGGCCAGTGGGTTTATTTATGGTTTCTGATTTTATTTACTTCCCCGCCTCAGAGCTGTTCTTCTGCATACAGAGAACTTGGGCTGTCTGCTGCCTGCCGGCCCAGGGCTGCTGTGAGCCAGGCCAGGATGGATGGCAGAGTTAGTCCAACCCATTGGCTGAGAAGCTGGTCGCCTTCTTGGGGTGATTTATGCCATGCGGCAAGGCCCTGCCTGTGCCCAAACGTCTCCCCTACGAGCTTTCCCAGCACAGGGCTTTGCAGGGGGGGGGGGGGTGCCTGGAAAATTCTGTTTTAATTCAGAGGGCTCGGCTCTGCCTATTTATTCTTTTGCTTGAGCACCAGCCCAGGAGGGCGTCAGCCGGATCTTGTTTTAATGCCTGTTTACCCCCCTTCCCCCACCTTCCATGGCTAAGGACCAGTCTGGAGGAGTGAGGCCAGGAAAATCTGCGTTGGAGGCGACAAAGAGGGGACAGGCCCATCATTTGTACCTGATTTCTATTTTTCCTGCTATTAATACTTCACTTGACACCCACTCCTGCCCACCCCCTCCCACCACCCTAACCAGGGTTCTGCCAAGTAGTTGGCATATCAGGCAGGATCTAAACAGGAAATCAGAAATCAGTTCAAGTACCCAGTGGAGGGAATGTAATGCTGGGGCTTGGTCACATAGACACTGGAGGAGTCAAGAGTCAAAAAAGGGTAGGAAAGCAGCTTAGAAAGTGTTGTGGTTGTTTAGTTGCCGACTAAACAACTAAACAACTAAAAGAGTGGCCGACTCTTTTGCCACCCCATGCACTGTAGCCCACCAGGCTCCTCTGTCCACTGGGATTTTCCAGGCGAGAATACTGGAGTGGGTTGCCATGCCCTCCTCCAGGGGATCTTCCCAATTCAGGGGTCAAACCTATATCTCTTATTTCTCCTGCATTGGCAGGTATATCCTTTACCACCGAGCCACCTGGGAAGCCCAACTTAGAAATTAGCAGCATCCAGAAGCCACGGTCAGCTCTGAGGCTGGGGGGTGATGGGAGGGATGAGTCAGGGGAGAAAGGAGAGGGTGTGTGTTGGCAGAACCTGGAAGCTGGAGCCACCAGGACAGCTGGAACAAGAGCGAGGCCACAGCTAGAGCCAGAGCTAGGCCAGAGCTGACCCCTGGCAGGGAGAGAGGGGCCCAGACCCCACAGCGTCTTTCCTTACCCTGTGCTCCCAGCCTGCAACATGAAACCCCGCTGACAAGGAGTCTGGAGAAGGCAGATGGAAAACCGGGGCAAGGACTGAGGCTAACAGGCCCAAGACCAACCCAACGGGATCACAAGACCACCCTGCACCTGCTGCGAGGCCACTGAGCCAAAACCCCACGGCTAGTTGGGGGTTGGACCCAGGCCTCTGTTGACCGCCACAAGGCTGGGACCTCCCCATCACGGGCCTTTCCCTGGACCAGACATATCAGGCCTCTGGCCCTGGCCCGCTTTTTTAGGACCAAGAACTGCCTTGAAGGCAGATGGTGGAGGAGAAAGGGTTGACTGTGGTGATGGAGGACTCACCGAGCTTCTCGTTCTGGGCTCTGGCCACGTAACTCCCTGCAGGAGAGTCAAGGCCATCCGCTCACCAAGCCGTTTCCTCCTCTGAGCCCCAGTCAAGGCTGCATCTCCCAGCCTCCCCTGCGCCCAAGCAGGGCCCACGTGACCAGAACCAGCCAATGGCGTGTTAGCAGGAGCCTTCCGCGTCTCTTCCAATCCAAAGCGTTTAGAAGCAGGTGTGACGTTCTGCGTTCTTGTTTCTCTGCCACAGTCGCTCAGAAGCTGGGGCGTATTGAACACGACGCCTCAAGACAGAAGCAGCCTTGATTCCCGTCCAGAGGATCACACAACTTACAATGGAATGTGTGTGTGAGAAAAATCTGTATTGCATTAAGATACTGAGATTTGTGACTACTGAGAACATGCCGTATAGTACAGGGAACTCTACTTAAATAAAGTTCTGTGGTGACCCCACTGGGAAGGAAGTCCCGAAGGGAGGGGATATGTGTATATCTATGGCTGATTCCTTTTGCTGTACAGTCGAAACTAACCCAATATTGTAAAGCAACTGTACTCCAATCAAAATTAATTTTTAAAAAAGATACTGAGATTTTGAAGGGTTTTCTGATTTTTTTAACCAGGGCATACTTGACATTACCTCAATATAGATGCTGTATGCTATAATAGGTCCTCCCACCATATCAGCTCCCCTCTTATATGCTTCTGTATCCAGCAGGGCAGCCCTGGTTGCATTTCTGTGGTCCTCGCTGAGACTGTGATCTCCACGGAGGCCAGGAACTGCTTTAGTACCATGGCATTATCCCTAAGCTAGCAGAGTGGCTGACACCAAGGGGGAAAGTAGCTGTTGACTAAATCGATGAGTGAATAAAAAATAAATAAATAAAAGCAAGACCGGAACTAGAACTTGGCATTTACCGGAGCACTAGAAGGAAAATACTCAATCCAAGGGAGGCAGAATATAGCTCAGGAGAAGCTTGATGGATTAGAAAAACTTAGGACAGATGAAATACAAGGCAAGGCTTTCAAAAGTTAAGCACAAACCCCTCTGGGTCCAGAAGGAGGGGAGGAGAAGACCTAAGGGGACCCAGGGTCATAGGGACCATGAACCTGATAATATCCTCAGGGAGGGGCCAGCCTCCACCACTGGGACAGGGCCCAGGAAGGCGGAAGCCGCACATGCAAGACATGGTGCAATCATCCCACTGCACTTGGCCTTCTCCTGGAGTCTTATTTTAGCTGTCACATTTAAGAAGGATTTGGAGGTTTTGGAGGGGAGCCAGAGCCAATAGGAGAAATGATGAAAAGTTGGGAAAAAAATAGAACTTGTAGAAAAAGCCGAGGGGGTGGGTGGGAGTTAAACGGGGCTGGGGGAGGCAGGCAGAGGCTAATGAGCACTTCTCTAACTCAGGGGGACAGAACGAGGGGATCTGGGTTCCTATAGCAGCAAGAAAGACTCACATTAGACTCCAGGCAGTGAATCTCCATTTAAAGGGAGTGATAGGTTGAAGGAGGTGATTGGGCCTCTGGTGACGTCAGCACCTCGCTTGGCTGTCCCTCTTCTTAGGACACCTCAGTGGGCCCCTCCCTGGTCCCATAAAGGGCCAGACACAAAGGGCGCCTGGGAAATGTGAGGCCCTAGAGGTGTCGGAAGATGAAAGAGGTCTGATGATGCCAGTGGTGTCACATGACAAGAAAGGAGAAGACCCTGACCAGTGGCTGCCTGCTCTGGTTTATGTGAGTCTGGGGCAAGGGGCTGGACAAGATGACTTCTGTGGGTTTGGAAACTCCTCACATGACCTGAAGACAAGCACTGTGTGAGTAATTTGATATTTGACACGTTCCCCCTCAGTTTTATCCTGTATGGTTATATCCCTAGGAAACGTCTTAACGTCTGTTGGAGCAGATGACACGTTCTAACCGTAGCCCTGGGACAGGCTTTAGAGAAGGGGTCATGGAGAACTAAGGAAGGCTATGTATCCCTGGATGTCAGGACTGGAAGGAGGCTGGGTAGAGCTGGGGGCTTTCAAATATGATTTTCCTGCAAGAGAAAATGGATCCAGTCCCCCTAGCTGAAGGACTTCTGGTCTTCACTGGCCTACATCAAGATCTGGGCAGGAGATGCGAAGTCCCTGGGCCAGAGATGCACCTCACCTGTAGGATCTTTGCTCCATCCTGCTCTGGGCACTGCCCTGAGGCACAGCCAGGTGGCTGCCTCTTTCTTTCTCTCCACAAGGGGGCAGTCTATGGGCTCCCTCTTGATTATCTGGTGATTTTAAGCCAAACCACGGTACCTACTTGGGTCTATGGAGGCCAAAAAGGCTAATATAGTGCACTCCCATCAGCTGACTTGCATCTAGGGATAGTTATTGGTCTTATCGGGCTCCTCAATCCCACCTGACCCCTACCATCTTTCTCCCACCTGAATGCTGCAGCCACCACTGCACCTGGCCACTAGAGGGCACCACGCCATCACCACCACCCTAGAAATCCCACCCTCTCCTTTTTCCCCCTTCCTTATAGCACAGGAGGGTTCATACTGGCACAGCTAGGAAATCTAGGGTAATTGAAGGGTAATCTAGGGAGCTTAAATCAAAAGGCATAAAATCTGAAGGATAG
>NW_011495047.1:10552448-10615577 GCF_000754665.1 Bison bison bison | reverse complement strand
AATGCATGCCCGTCACTGTGCCAGATGCCAGGGATTAAAAAGTGAATGAGACCCACACCTGTCCAATCAATTCCCAGTCCTAAATGGGAAACAAGGCAACAAGTAATTCCTATGCAGAGCAGTGAGCCTAGGGAGTTAGAGAAATGTGCCCATTGAAAGAACACCCGAGAGGGACCACTGCTCCCCAACTGTGGCAAGAGGCTCAGGGAAGATTCCTGAAGGAGCCGAGTCTTGAAAGGTGAGCAGGAAGTAGGAGCTGGAGGAAAGGGCATCCCAGGCAGTGGGAACAGCATGAGCAGAGGCTCAGAGGCTGACCGTTTTCACTGGAATGGGGGGTGATCAGAGCTATGCCATAGTCTGGGCAGCAGGCTCTGCTCCTTTCCTTGTCAGTCAGAGGAAACCCCAGTTGTTATACCAAGAGCTCAATGGGGTACCCAGACTCTCTTGTAGACCGACCCTCCCTGCTTCTTCTCTTCCTCCCTTCTGTGGGGGGTGGGTACCACTCTGTCCTCAGGTCCTCAGGATTCTGACCTCCTGGTTTAGGTGTTATTATCATTTTCAGTTTGCTGACGAGGAAGCCAGGGCTCCCTGAGATGGAGGACCCTGCTCTTGTTTGACAGCTAGTGAGGGACAAGGCAAAACTCTCATCCAGGCTCTCTGACCCCAGGGTCTGTGGTCTGTGCTGGCCAGGAGAAGGGACAGTGCCAAAGGTTCTCTCTCCACACTGGCCTATAAAGCTGGTCATCTGTAAGCAGATTTTTTTTAATGGAGGTTTTTATGGTAAATGGTTCTTAAAACTGTTTTTTTTTTTTTTTCCTTAAGTTAATTTATTCATCTTAATTGAAGGATAATTACTTTACAATATTGTGGTGGTTTCTGCCAAACATCAACATGAATCAGCCACAGATGCACATGTTCCCCTCATCCTGAACCCCCCTCCCACCTCCCTCCCCACCCCATTCTTCTGGGTTTTCCCAGCTCACCGGCTTTGAGTGTCCTGCTTCATGCATCCAACTTGCACAGGTCATCTATTTTACATAAGGTAATATACATGTTTCAATGTTAATCTCTCAAATCATCCCACCCTTGCCTTCTCCTGCAGAGTCCAAAAGTCTGTTCTTTACATCTGTGTCTCTTTTGCTGCCTTACATATAGTATCATTGTTACCATTTTTCTAAATTCCATATATTTCCGTTAATATACAGTATTGGTGTTTCTCTTTCTGACTTACTTCACTCTTAAAATAGGCTCCAGTTTCATCCACCTCATTAGAACTGACTCAAATGCATTCCTTTTTATAGCTGAGTAATACTCCATTGTGTATGTGTACCACAACTTTCTTATCCATTCATCTGCTGATGGTCATCCAGGTTGCTCCCATGTCCTAGCTATTATAAACAGTACTGCAGTGAACCTTGGGGTACATGTGTCTCTTTCATTTCTGGTTTCTTCAGTGTGTATGCTCAGCAGTGGGATTGCTGGGTTGTATGGCAGTTCTATTTCCAGTTTTTTAAGGAATCTCTACACTGTTCTCCATAGTGGCTGTACCAGTTTGTGTTCCCACCAACAGTGTAAGAGGGTTCCCTCTTCTCCATACTCTCTCCAGAACTTATTGTTTGTAGAGTTTTTGATGGTGGCAATTCTGACTGGCGTGAGATGATACCTCATTGTGGTTTTGATTTGCATTTCTCTAATAATGAGTGATGTTGAGCATCTTTTCATGTGTTTATTAGCTGTTTATATGTATTCTTTGTAGAAACGTCTATTTCTTTTGCCCACTTTTTGATTGGGTTGTTTGTTTTTCTGGTATTGAGCTGCATGAGCTGCTTGTATATTTTGGAGATTCATTCTTTGTCAGTCGTTTCATTTCCTGTTATTTTCTCCCATTCTGAACGCTGCCTTTCCACCTTGCTTAGTTTCCTTCGTTGTACAAAAGCTTTTACGTTTATTTAGGTCCCATTTGTTTATTTTTGCTTTTGTTTCCATTACTATGGGAGGTGGGTCATAGGGGATCTTGCTATGATTTATATCAGAGAGTGTTCTAGGTTTTCCTCTAAGAGTTTTAAAACTGGTCAGCCACATGTAAAAAAATGAAAGTAGAACACTTTCCAACACCATCCACAAAAATAAACTCAAAATGGATTAAAGATTTAAATGTAAGACCAGAAACTGTAAACCGTTTTATTAGTTACGCTGGATCTTCACTGCTGCGAGAGTCTCTCTAGTTGTGGCGAGTGGGGGCTACTCTCTAGCTGCGGTGCAGGGTCTTCTTACTGCAGTGGCTTCTCTTGCTGCTGAGCACAGGCTCTAGGGCACGGGTTTCAGTAGTTGTGGCACGAGGCCTCAGTAGTTGTGTTCCCAGGATCTAGAGCTCAGACTCAATAGTTGGGTGCACAGGCTTAGCTGCTCCACCGTGTGTGGGATCTTCCCAACCCAGAGATCCAACCCGTGTCTTCTGCACTGGTGGGTGGACTCTACCACTGAGCCAACAGGGAAGCCCTAAATGGAGTTTTCAGATTACAAAAGTAATGCACACTATTTTAAAAATCAAACAATATAGAAACCCATAATATTGACAGTAAAAAAGGCCCTCCTAATCTCTTCTCTCCCTCCCCAAAATAACTACCTGGGGTCTATTTTCTTGTAGACTTTCCCATGAGTTTGCAAATGTATGTTATTGTATGCTTTTAACAGAATTAAGTTTCTGCAGTTTGCTTTCTTCACTTGACAGTCAACCCTGGACAGTCTTTTATACCCATGCATGCTGCTCTATAAAGCAGTGGGTGGGGAGGGGGACCCCCACTTAGTGCTGCGGAAGCCAGGCTCAGGGCAGGTTAGTTGCCCCTGGGTACACAGCCCACAAGGGACAGGCCTGCCAGCCCCCCAGGATCCAGGCATCCAGTGGGGACTTGCCCACAGCTACACCCGCCCACTCATCACTTTTCTCCCAGCAGCCTTGGCACCATCGTCAGCTGCTGGGAATTTTTAGGAATGGATTTCTGTGTCGTTTGTAATAGATCAGGAATATCCCAGCAAGACAGATTGCCTGAGACTTTTGGGTGGTTTTTTTTGTGTGTGTGTGTGAGCTGATAAACTCCTGTCAGTTGAAAATCAAGACTCATCCCTCTTGCAGGTTGATGATTCCTTCTTTCAGGAAGGCAGCTTCCGGGTAGGGGTGGAGGGTGGGGGTGTAGGGAGTGGGGGTGGTTGGGGCAGAATGCAGCAGTGCCGACCTGCTGACCCAGCAGCCTCCTGAAATAGCCCTACACCGGACTGGAGAAGGCGGGCGCCAGGGGAATTCAACTACGGAGCATCCCTTTGCCTCTCGCTACTCAATGTGTGCTCCCAGCATCACCTGGGAGATGGTTAGAAATGCAGAATCCCGGGCCCCACCAGAGACCTGCTGATTCAGAATCTGCATTTTAACAAGATCCCCAGAGGACCCCTGTGCAGAGCACAGTATGAGTAGCACAGTTTTGGCAGCCTTCCGGAGCCTGTGAAGCCAGCCCGTGGCTTCTTTTCTAGATGTTTAGCTGATGTGCTCAGTATTAGAAACTTAATAAGAGCTAGCAATTACAGGGACATGTCTATGTTCCAGGCAGCACTGCGAGTGTTTTACTTGTATTAACTCATTTAATCCTCACAAGGACACTGCAGTGAGGTGCCATGACTGTACTGATCTTACAGTGGAAGGAACGGAGGTGCAGAGAAGCTTCCTAACTTGCCTGAGCTCACACACTAACATGTGGGGGAGCTGGGATGCCACGCCTGGCCCCCAAGATCTCAACCACTACATGCCACTGCCTGTAGGAAGAGGAGCTGGTCTGACACCACAGAGCTGTTCTGACAGGCACCTCCTGAGCGGCATTTCCCAGCACTGGCCAATACGTCTTGTTCTATCCCTTTCTGCCTTCTGCCGCCCCAAATACTGATCACCTAAGGGAAGCCAGAAGACTCAGCACTGGTGTCATCGCTGCCTTCACAGCGACGCTGGGACCAAGAAGTAGTGACCGCACACTACATTCGCAGAACGCTCCATCATCCATTATCTCCCTTCATCCTCCCAAGGACCAAGTGAGATGAGACAGGCATCATTTTCTCCATCAGACAAGTGGGCCAAGGAGGTCAGAGACACCAAGTGACTTAGCCAAGGTCATACAGAGCTAAGCCGCAGATGGGCCTGCTGGCTGGCTGAATGTGCTCCTTTCATCTCCCCAGGCTGCCCGCTTTTCTAGAAGACCCCGCCCCAGTCTCCCCACCCCAAAGACAGCCCACATCTCCTCTCTGCTTCCGCAGCTCTGTGGGGAAACCTGGTCCCTGGTGGAGCCTCAGCCTCCCTCCCAGGCTGCCTCCTGCCTGAAGCAATTATAAATCACGGCGTTTTCCCTTCATTCAGACCTGATGTTTAATTCATCGCTATTCCGGCTGCTTTAATGCAGAACATTTATTCAGCGGAATAGCTTTGTTTTGCCTCCCAAGCTTTATTCTGTTTAGAATACCATTTCCATTGCCGGGAGTGGGGGGCTTGCTATTAGCCAGCTTCCAAGAGGCCCCTCCTCCCATTCCTCAAGAAGGTCCAGCTCTGCCTTCTCTGGGGACCACCCCGAGGCTATGAGTCAGCTTCTGCTCCTGATGAGGGGTCCAGACGTTTCTGTCCTTGGTCCAAGCACCTGACATTTTCCATTTGTTCACTCTCCCTCTCTCCCAGACCATGTGCCTGCTGTAAGGAGCAGCCTGGCTCCTTGTTTACTGGCTCCCAAACCACACAGCTGGGGAACTTGGTCCCTGAGGTTTGGACCTGCCTCAGGCCCAGGGCACAGGAACTTACAAGGTCCTGGGCAGGCAGCGTGGCTGTCATGTGACACCCTTGAAGTTCCTGACTCATGCCATTGACCACATCTTCAACTACCCCCAGTCTAGATAAGTCTAGAACTCTGAGATCCTGGCCTTTGATGCTTATAGGACCCACCTTCTTGATATACCTCCCGATGATCATTTCAATCAACCTGAGTATCAACACATTTAAAGTCGAGAAAATGGCAAAGACAGCTTAGTGTCTACAAAATATCCATTTCTTCCCTCTTTCATAGCAACAAATCCCTTAGCTGAGTACAGGGCTTGAAACTCAGCTTATGTATAAAACTACATTGCCATCCTTCCTGTAGTCAGCTATGTCCATATGACTAGATTCTGGCCAATGAAACCTAAGTGGAAGTGTTATGTGGGACTTCTGTGAAGCCTTCCTTAAAAGAAGGCACAGTTTTCTTAATTTCTTTTCTCTTACTAGTTGGAATATGGATGCAAAGGCTGGGGCTCTAGCTGGCATCTTAGACCACGAGTTAGCAGTCACACGCCAAGTATAGTTAGTGTTAGTCACTCAGTCGTGTCCAACTCTTCGAGACCCCATGGACTGTAGCCCACCAGGCTCCTCTGTCCATGGAATTCTCCAGGCAAGAATACTGGAGTGGGAGCTATTCCCTTCTCCAGAGAATCATCCTGACCCACAGATCAAACCCGGGTCTCCTGCATTGCAGGTGTATTCTTTACTGTCTGAGCCACCAGAGAGGGACCCAAAGTGGAAGGACCCCAGGTCCCTGACACTGAAGATCCACCCTGCGTCCTTGGTCCATCTTTGAATTTTTTCTGCAACAGCAGTAAGCGTCTGTCTTATTTTAGCTATTATTATTTTGTATCTTTCAAATATAGAGAGTTGAATTGATTCCTCATTAATGAAGATGCAGCCATTTGATATGTGTGATGGGAACTGCTTAACTGCCAGGCCCAGTGCCTGAACCAGTTTCTGATACACCACCAGTGGGTGTGATGTCTGATAGGATTGAAGAACAGGAGGGAGACAGTGGAAGGGAAAAGGAGTCTGGGACACAGAATGAAAAGTACGTGAATACAATTCAATCTGCTCACTTTACAGATGAGAAGACTGAGTTTCAAGGAGTATGAATCATTAGTCCACAGTCACAGAGTCCATCTACCCCTCCGCTACCACTTAGAGACGCTTGGAAAACATCAGAGAAAAACGGACATGCTTTCCGATTCTGCCATGGGCTGGGCCTGCTCGGGCGAAGCTCTGTTCTTTTTCTCTTGTGAGGTGCATTTATTTATAAGACACCTGTCTTCCCCTTATTATCACACAAAGCAGATGCAGGGGAAAGAATCGATCCTTCCTGGGTTGAAGCTGCCTGGTAGGAAGTGAGTTACCTCCGCCTGCCTGGAGGTGGAGGAAACTGCCTGGAGGAAGGCAGTTTCTATTTTCCCATACCGAGCTTCCGAGTCTGTCTGCAGAGGCTGACCGTAAAGCATAGGCTGGGAGAACAGGCTGTTCTGGTTTGAATCCTGGCTGTACCACTTAGTGATGGCATGAACTTGGGACAATTGTTTAACCTCTCTTCACCTTTCTTCACCTAGAAAAGGAGGTTAGTTTATATCTGCCTCATAAGGTTATAGTGAAGATTGAGTTAGTAAGGACCCAGCATAAGGGATGGCTATTACTACTGTCCAGGAATTGCCGATTAAGATCCCCCTGCAAGAGAGACCCTGACATGGTTGACATTTGCTCACTTTTAAAATTATCATATGCTCCTGGATGGTTCTCCGACAGCAGAGGGTGACTGTTAATAAAACAGTACTTAGAATGGTACCTGGCGAGTTTCATGATCACGTGGCCAGTTAGTCCCAGAGCTAGCAATTGACCCTGGGCTTCCCAACTCTCCACCCAGTGTCCTTTTCCCTAGAACATCTCCTGAGGCAGACTGGTGGACACATAGCAAAACTACATGGAGCATTTAATGAATGAATGAATCATGTCAGGAGGGAAGAGTTGCTCCAACACCACCACCTCTCTTTCTCTGGAGCCCCTCCTGAGCTCTGGCCCCTGCCCCAGCAACGTAAGAACAGACACAGTGAGGAGGAAGACTGACCCTTAGTGTGGGTCCCCAGACCACGTCCCGTCCCCACCACTCATGTGGGCCAGGGTCCCTCTCCCCCACCCACATTCTCTCCTCCACTGGCTCCCACGTGCTTGAAGGCTGTTTTCATTGTTCTCCCTGGAGTGATCTTCAGAGGTCCCAGGCCCTTCTCTGAGCCTCAGCCTCATTCCAGGAGTCATGGCCCGGGCCCTTGTCTCTGGGGCTCACTCTCTGCTCAGAGTCACCTATTCTGGCCTCAGCACTGACAACAAAATGACTCCTGTCGGAACCCTGTAGACTGGTGCTGGCTTGCCCTGGTTTTGTGTGTTTGTCTGGCTGCACTGGGTCTTGATTGCTGGGTGCAGGCTTTCTCTAGTTGTGGCACCTGGGCATAATTGCTCTGCGGCCTGTGGGATCATCCCTGAACAGGGATTGAACTTGGGCTCCCGACAGTGGAAGTGCGAGGTCTTAACCACTGGACCACCCGGAAAGTAGTCCTCTGTTTTTTTTTTTTTTTTTTACTGCAAAGGTGGCACCCCACTTCCTCTCAAGGAGAAGAGGGGAATGACTTGACCCTCCTTTCCACAAAGCCCTCCCTGCAGGCTCAGCCGCCCCCTCTCCAACATCTTCCTCGCCGGGCCTTCCCCCGCATTTCCTGAATGCTACCTGGCTCTTCAGTTCCTCCTTTAACTGTTCTTGTCTTAATTCCATCCCCTGCAATTGGAGCCTGAATAATGAGTTATTTTACGGGAAGATGGATCTGGGTATTAGGGCACCGTTTAGTTTGCCATTACAACAGCCAATTTTGGTTACACGCTCAGCTGTGAAGGGGGAAATGGGCCAGGTGGCTGGAGCTTTCTAAAGCCGGGTGCTCGTGGGTGGGCGGAGGGGATGCAGAGCCAAGGGGCAGAGGAGGCGGAAGGGCAGAGGGCATGGAAATCTGTCCTGCTTTCGCCCACAGTCTTTATTCTTAGACTGTGACGCGGGGGAAGAAAGTGCAGGACTGAAAAGGAATGGAACCCTTCCGGGAAGGGCAGGAAAGATCAGGGTTTTGAGGCTGCAGAGGCCAGGAGTGGAAAGGTATTTCTTAAATAACTGAGTGAAGGACCCCCCCCACCCCGACCACCTTCCCAAATTAAAGAACTTTTCAGACTCATCAATATTTCAAAGCAACAGAGGGGCTGAATATGCCTTCCCTCCATGGCACATACTAGACCCAGTGGAGGGCTTGTGGGTCCTTCCCTGCTGGGTCTCCAAGTATGACAGGGGAGACGCAGCACCTGCCCTTGGGGAGCTCCCAGTCTGACAGAGGAGGGAGGTTCTCTCTCATGTCACCTGCACAGGGGGACCTTCCCCACCTCCCACCTGTCTCTCAGTGTCCCGTCATCCTCTTTATTCCCTCACGTCACTTCTCACAACCAAGCAGTCCCCTTTTATTTTGACTCACTTGCCTGTCTCTTCCTCAACTAGAACAAAGCCTCCCTGAGGGCAGCGACCTTGTCTACCCCGCTCACCTGTTTCCCTAGTGCTGAAAATAGTGCCTGAACCTCATGGTGCTCGATAAATACTTACCAAGTGAATGAATGAGCCCCGGGGAAGGCCTGGTTCAGGGGGCTGGCCGTGGGAGACAAGATGTGGTCCTAACACTCCTGCACCCCTCCTGAAGGCGATAGACCCTCGCCCCCGGGGAACTGCGCACACATCCTCATCAACGGTCTGAAAATAACCTCGGGGCATTCACGGAGAGCCCTGCGGGAGCTGCAGTCCTCCTGGGAAGCAGGTTAAACAGAGCCCCCAGCACTAAGTGTGGAGTCCGCAGACTTGAGGTCTGCCCTTTGGAGACGTCACCACACGTCTTTGAAGTTCAAGGTCCTCTCCTTCACTGAGCATCCAGTGCAGTCGTGTGTGTGATAATGCTGTCCCTGCACAGGCTTGTACGGGTGCTGTTATTAGTGGCATCATTCATCAGCGTGGTGACAATCTCAGGATCTGTCTGTGTGTGACCAGTGAGCCCATGGGCACTGAGAGGAACCAAGTGAAGGTTACCCCATCAGGAGGCTCAGCTCAGCCAGAACTGAACAAAGTGATCTCTCCAACTCTGGGCACAGAGGGGCCATCCTCTGAGCCTCCGAGGACCTCAAATATCCCAGTGACCAGTGTGCTTCCGGTCTGGTCCATCTGGTAGATAACCAGAAGACCAGGGCTTGATTTGCCTGAAGCGTTTGGGTACCAATAGCAACAGAAGTTGAACAGGCTTTAGCTACATTACCAAAGCTATTAAAGTTAAAAACCACTAAACAACCACAGCTTGCTTCCCATCATCCACCCCACAGGCATCCAAAACAAAACCAACAAGAATGTGTTAGAAGAAAGCAGACACTGAGATTCATTAATACCTTGTGTTTGCCCTGAGCTTTAAAAGCCAGCCCCCGGGCACTGCAAATAAGCACTCACCAGGCACTGCTGAACAACTCAGTGGCCTCTCCCAGGGCACCCTCAACTCCTCCACCCTAGAAATCTCAAGGGCTGAGGTTTGTTTCAAAGACCATTATCAGAGGAGTTTCTGAGCATAGCTGTGACCTAGGGGAAGGGTGGGTGGGGGGTACTTTTGACGTGAGTGGTCCATGGGTCAGAGTTGAAGACTGCAGGGGCAGGCAGAACCTTCAGAGAGGGGTCGTACAGTGGGAACTGGGATCTGGGGATGAGGGAGATCATCTGTGTGGGAGTGGAGGTACTGACTGTGAATCCCAGGGGCAGAAGTAAGCCAACAGCATCGGTCTGCAAATAGCCCTCATCCTGCAATTGTTAGAGGGCTCTACAAACAGAGGGAGGTTCTGCAAACAGCACAAGTGGGCAAGTGTGTCAAATAGCTTTGGACTCTCTGAACAGCAGCTTGCTCTTACACAGAGAAGGATGCAGTCATCAGGGACCTGGTGAGCAGACGGTCACAGGATTCATCCCCAGGATTAAAGTCACAGACAAAAAGACCATCTGCCCGTGCCCATAGGAGACAGATCGGGGGTCAGTGTCAGTGTCCCAGTGATGCTGTTATAAACAGGATGGTCTGAAGACCCAAGCCACCCATCTCTCTGCAGGACACTCGTTGCCCTTGCCTTGGAACAATCGGATGGGGGGCAATTTTCCAATACTTCTCCACAGTTTCACCTTGGTCCACAGAGTAACACAGCTCCTCGTTGGGAATCTCTGGGTGTTTGACTGTGGCAGGCCTGGACCATACATTTAATAATGTATGGTCGTAATAGAGGGAGGTTGAGCTCCTTGCAGAAGGCAGAGCCTGGTGGTGATCACATCATGCGGCATCGTTGAGTCCTTCTGGTTTACAGTCCATTTGGACATCCATTATTTATAGCAGCAGAGTGGCTGTGAACAAGCTGAGACTCAATTAAGATAACGTCTTCCCACACAGAAGCAGTGGTTAATGCTGAGGAGTTACTCCAACTCACCCTCTACACTGCACAGAGCCAGAGATGCAAGAGACCAAGAGAGACTCAGAGACACAGGCGGGAGCAGAGAACGGAGAGACAGGAAGAGAAAGAGGGCAGCAGACACATGCTGAGCCAAGAGCGGGCACCTGTCCCCCCAGCCCATCTCAGCCCTCACCCTCTGGCCTCCACACTGAAAGCCCTGCTCCCCGTCCGGAGGAGAGAGGGTTTCCTGGAGGCGACTCCCCGCAAGTCCGCTGTTGCCCTCTCCTCCTTCCCTTGAACTGTCCGTTTGACACTCGGCTTTTCCAGCACATGGGAGAATTTGATTTGTCCCCTGAGAACTGTGACACATCTCCTGCAAGGAGAGGGGATGCCAATACCACCTGCTGTGCCTGTCTGCCTGGAGTTTCTGAGCTAGAAGACAGGGGAGGCGGGTGGGAAGTGAGGCCAGCAGGGGTCCTGGGAAAGAATGGCTGGCGGGAAAGGGGAAGAGGGGCTGGGGGCCAGGGTGGAGAGAAAGTAGGTGGCCCACTTACTCTTAGTAGCGGCAAAGAGTGGTGGGGGAAGGGGGAGGGGGAGAGGGAAGAAAAGGGAGGGAGCAAGGGGGCTGATGTGAGCAACCTGCAAGGGAGGCAGGTAAGAGGGCACAGGCAGACAGTGAGGTGCGGAGGGGAGAAGCAGGGCGGGGCCTCCCCAGGCTGCATTTCAGAGCAGGATGGGCAATGAAAGCCCAGCATGGGCAATGACTGCACTTTGCTGAGAAGCCGCCAAGGGCACACAGAGTTGAGCATGCTGAGGGCAACGGCAGCCAAGTTCCCCGAGAGCCCTGGGCCCCACATGCACGCCCGGCTCACGGATGAGGACAGAGGCCTGCTGAGCACTTGGGGCAGCAGCTCTGCCCGTGGCAGGGGCCGCTGCAGCCGCCAGAGGATCCAGACCTGGGAGCTGGAAAGGAGTCTTCTGCGGGGCCTGCGTCCTGCTCAAGGGGGCAGCCCGAGGCCCCGTCTGCTGCCGTGGGTGCGGACGCTGAGGCATCTCCTTCCAGCTCACCCCTCGTGCTGTGCATTTCTGGGGGTTCCGGAGGGGCAGTCCTCCAGGATGCCCTGCAGAGTCCCGCTGAGTCTTGATCACAGCCACCCTCCTCCTGCTGCTCAGACTGTGCCCCTTCCCATCACCAGCACCACTTCTTAGTTGGTAAGCTTAGGACTTCCCTGGTGGTCCAGTGGTTGAAAATCCACCTGCCAATACCGGGGACTCGGGGTCGATCCCTGGTTCAGGAAGATTCCACAGGCTGAGGGGCCACTAAGCCAGTGCACCACAACTACTGAAGCCAGTGCACCCTGGAGCCCGTGCTCCACAACAAGAAAATCCACCGCAATGAGAAACCTGCGCACCACAGCTAGAGAGGAGCCCCCGCTCACTGCAACTAGAGAAAAGCCGGCGGACAGCAACGAAGACCCAGAGCAGCCATAAATGAGGAAATAAAATTTAATTTGTAAGCCTAAGGGCAGTTGTTGTATGTCACTCACTGCTGTGCATGCCCATGTGGACACCCACCCCCCGACCCACACACACACACACACACACACACACACAAAACACACACACAATCAACAAGACTCCAGACCTACTCCAGGGAGTGCCGTGTCAGTCGGGGTGTTTGCAAATCAACTCTGGGTAGTTTAATCAGAACAAGACATCAGGACTTTGTGGGAGCCAGACTCTGACGTCAGGAATGATGCCCACACATCGGCTCTTCTCCCACCAAGACCCCATGGCTGTTCGGTGAGGAACACGTGTCACAGCTCCCAGTGCTGGGGTGCAGGGTCCTGGACCTCCACCACTGGCCCCCTGAAGCCAGACACCTCCGCCATGGCTCTGACCAGGAAACAGACACTGCCTGGCACCTGCGCCCACACACCTGTCTCAAGCCCAAGCCTCCTGCCAGGGAGTCCCTTTGGCAGAGTCCTGGTCTACCCCTGTGCCTCAGCTGTCATGGGGGCTGGGAGGAAAGCCTGGTTTCTCACTGCAAGAGCAGGACTCCCAGACGGGGAAATTTTCAAACAGGACAAGATCTGCAGATGACCAGGGAAGTCCCCTAGAGGCTCTGAGGGGTGGCTAAGTGCAGGAGTAGAGGGGGAGGAGCCTTAAGCAGAGGGACCACTCACTGAATTAATCCCCCACATTTATTCCAGCACTCCATGTGGGGAAAGCCAAAGGGGTACAGCAGACATGCTTCCAGCACTCAGCAAGGTACAGCCCCGAAGATAGGATGGACACAGCCCATCATCAGTTGCCATGGAAGCCATGGGAAGGTCCTGCTAAAGCACCTGTGATTAGACAGAGCTGGAGGAACCAGCAAGGATGAGGTGGCTGAATCCAGCAGAGTCCTGCTGGGAAGCAGGTGAGGTGTACCCCTGGTGTCTTTCCACCTGTAGGTCACGTGCCTGGGAGCTATCCAGTCGAGCTGGAGAAGGGCGGATGGATGGGAGCGGCAGGGGTGCCCCTTAACTAGGTGTGTTTGCTGATAAAAAGAAAAAAAAAAAGTTACCCAGAGAACCAGCCCAGCAGGCACGGAGCAGGGCAGCCTGGCTGTGCACAAATCACACTGTCGACCTGCTGTCAGGCTACTTCTGCCTATCGGCTGCCTGTGTTCCCTCCCCGCCCAGCTTGGAGCAGGCCCATAAAAGACAAGAACACTCCCCGCTGGATGCTCCAGAGGTGGAAGACACTTGTGCTGGATAGGGACCAGGAACTGGTGGGCATGGGACCCCTTGCCTTGCCCCAGGCAGACATTCACCCCACCAGCCTTCACGCAGGTGGTAGGAGCTGTCGTCTGCCCACCCTTTCACGTGTCTACCCTAGACCCTTCGCAACGCGTCAGCTGGCATCTTCCCGGCATGAATTACTCCCCATTTCCTTTTATCTTTGTGGTTTCAGCTTTAGGGATCCGGGAGCAGCAGGCAGGTTCCCGGGCCTCATCGAGCCCGATGCATCTCCACCCAGACAGGAAGTGTGTGTGTCTGGATTTGTCGCCTAACAGGTACAGATGTAGGAGGCTCTCACTCATGAGACGGAATCGCTCCTGGGGACTGAGAGGCTCAGACGGCTCAGTCAGAAGCAGGCTGCACGCCTCAAACAGGGGGCAGATTCTGCTGGTGGAACCCCCTGTAACAGACCAAGGTCAGCAGGCCCAGCACTTCATAAACTGAATTACGGCAGCCTCCGCCTGGGAGTAGAGAATTTCTAAGGAGGCATTTCTCATCATCTCCCTATCACCAAGGAGTTCTTCCCAGCCAGTGCAGACAATGGGATGAACAAAATCTCGGAGACAGAACACCAGGGGTGAAAACCCAGCTCCACTCTCTGCGCGCTGAGTGACTTTGGGCCGCTCACTTACCTGCCCCAGGTCTCTGTTAAGTGTCTTGCGCAAGTGGGCCTGTTGGGAGCAGCCAGTGGACTCTGGGTGGCTGTCCAGTCTCCGGTGCTTCTGCTCCTACCTCTGTTAGGTGACGTCAGGGAAGAAACCTGGCCTGTACGTGCTGTATTGCATGGGGTAAATTACTTAAGCTCTCTGAGACCCAGTTAGTCGACTATCTAAAAAAGAGATGGTGACAGTACCTACTTGGTCGTGCTGTTGAGGTGGTTAACACCTGCGAAGCCCCAGGACAGGCGGATGCCCCTAGCCCCTGGGAAAGCCTGCTGGTTGTCTTGTTGGTGGCGGTGGTACAGGAGTCCTGTAGCACCCACCTCTGAGAGTTAGAAGATGCCCACTTGTTCATCTGCCTCTCCCATCAGCCTGGGAATTGGCCAGGGCCCTGGACCGTATCTGGCCTGTATCCTAGGGAGGGGGACACATTCCATGAACCCAGCTTTGATGAATCAGTGAAAGGGAGGCTGCCACGTGAAGATACATGTCACACAGTGCTGAGTAGAGCTAGCAAGACCCCCAATGGCCTCCAGTCCACTGTGACTCCTTTCTGAATCTCAGTTTTCCCATCTGTGATGTGGGGACAGTTGGTTTAAATGATGTCTCTGAAGCACTCAGCACCTTCCCTGGCTCGTGGTGGGTGCTTAAAAAATGGTGGCTGGAAGTCATCCCATGAAGACTTGCTCAAGAACCTCCCACCTGTCCCTTCTGCCGCCTGCTCTAGTCCAGGCCAGTGTCCCAGGCTCCAACATGACCCCAGCTCACTGCCGACCCCCAAGAGTCCTAGTCAACTGGTTATTGGAAGATGACTGTGAAAAATGAATTCTCACAAGGAATTAATAGGTTCTACCTTTCCCAGGGCCACCTGCATTTACAAGAAGTTTGGAGATGGCATTATTCACAAGGTAGCAGACAGGTGAAGTACACGGTTAGAGCAGTAAGAAAGACAACAGGGAGTGATAGGAACCAGAGAGAAAGAGAGAGCGCAGCACTCAAATTCAAAATCATGAAATGCTGGTTGACCAAACCAAGCACCTGGCTATGAGTCTCTGATTTGCCACCCATGAGATAAAAGCGGCTGCAGTGGTGGAATTCAGGCTGAGTTGAGGATGGAGCATGAATCGGGGAGGAGCATGTCCCCCCTCTGCCTTCAGACCAAACCAGGGCAGCTCTAAGTCTCCACAACCGGCAAAGAAAGCCTCTTCCCCATTCTCTCAAAGGAAGCCCTAGAGTGGCCAATGCCCCACATGCTGCTGGAAAGGCCCATGTCCTCAGTGGCCACTGCCCCACAGCCCAAGCTGGCGCCTACCTTGTCCTTTCCGCCTTTAGAAAGGCGGGGCCTAAATGTCAGCCGATGGTATCAGAGTGCATGGCAGCAACCAGCTTCAACTGGAAGGAAGGAAGGAAAAGCCCCGCCAGCACCTACCAAGCCAGGCCAGAAGAGGAGCAGAGCCCTTCACGGCCACATGAATCCCTCGCCTGCCTGGCCCTGGGGAGGCAGCAGCTGGGCACAGGGAAGTGGCATGCTCAGGTGTGAGTCTCGCAGGCACTTCCCTCTCTGGGCACAGGCATGCCAGGCAGGGGCCTGGGCCCTCACCTCTGAGCCACCTAAAGCCCTGCAGTGCCTCCTCCTTCCAGACCGACCTGCTTCTGAGCTCCCTGGAGGCCCTGAGATGGTGGAGGCGAGCCCTGCGGGGCCAGCACAGCCTGGGCAAGTTCCCAAGAAACGCTCCTGACAGTGCACACACTTCTCCAGCCAGCCTTCTTGAAGGGGGCTGCTCACTGGGCACTATCTCCTCCCCGGGATGTACTGGGACTATCTCCACAGCCTGATCAGCTCAGTCCTCAGACTCACGGTGAGCTGTGGTCTGGATTTGCTTTCCTGCTCCTTTCAACCCTCTGGAGGAGGGAAGGGCCCTTGGCCTCTGAATGAGGGCAGTACTGGGTTGTTTTTGAAAGGCTCTAGCTGGAATTGCCACCATCTTTCTTTGCTCCCGCATCCACATCAGCTGGGTCAGTGAGTCCAGCTGGCAGTCCCTCCTGGCCACTCTGAGGGCCTCTGATGCTGGTTTTCCTAACACCTGCAGCTTCTTCTCCAAGACATCATGTGCTTATCACAGACACCAACCCCATCAACTCCCCCACTCCAACGCCCAGGTCCCCTTAGCCCCAACCTAGGTCCCTTGGGGCTCCTTTGATATGGAGCCAAATCCAAAGGCAGGCTGTCCCAGAGGGCACCGGGCTGGGAGTCAGAGTTCAGAATGCCTGGGCTTTAGCTGTGCACACATCATGTGGCTTCTCTGAGCCTCATTCTCAGTAAATTCATCCTTTATGTCCTGACTGGTGGTGAGACCTGAGATTTCTAAATACTGTTTTTATGAGCTGAATGGACTTGGCCACAGAAATACACACATGCAAAGCCCCCAGGAAGCTGGGCACAGCTTTGCTGGGTCAACACAGAGTCACTGGCCAACTACACTCAAAAAGGGTTGGGGGATGAAAGGTGCTGGGGAAGGAGTGCAGCTGGAGATGAAGGTGGGCAGAAAGCCAGAACTGCCTCCAGCTGATAACCCATCCCCGTCTCCTGACAATACACCTCCCCACCAACCCATCCCCCACCTGACAATGCACCCCTCTAATAACTCATCCCCTCACCAACCCATCCCCCACCTGATAACCCACCTCTCATCTGACAATACATCCCCTCAACAATTCATCCCCCACTACAATCCATCCCCCCAACAACCCCTTACTTGATAACCCATCCCTCACCTGATAGCCCATCCCCTCACCTGACAACCTGATCCCTTAACCAAGGCCTTGTGGTTTGAGGGCCCCTGGCCCAGACTGGGCTAAGAGAACCTGCTGAGGGCAGGCTGGAGGGAGGGCAGAGGAAGTAGGCAGTGGGAGAGACTTAGAGAAAAACTCTAAGCAGGTAAGAACAGGAGTGAAGGATGCGGTCCACACAGGAAGAGAGTCTATGCTATGCTAAGTCACTTCAGTCGTGTCCGACTCTGTGCGACCCCATAGACGGCAGCCCACCAGGCTCCCCCGTCCTTGGGATTCTCCAGGCAAGAACACTGGAGTGGGTTGCCGTTTCCTTCTCCAATGCATGAAAGTGAAAAGTGAAAGGGAAGTCGCTCAGTCCCGTCCGACTCTTAGCGACCCCATGGACTGCAGTCTACCAGGCATGGGATTTTCCAGGCAAGAGTACTGGACTGGGGTGCCATTGCTTTCTCCAGAGGACAGTGTGAACTGGGTCAAAGCTGGGCGCTCAGGTCTCTGCTTCCCCGCCATTGCCTCCTTGGCTCCGGTCTCAACGAGACCCTCCCAGAGCAGTGGATGCCATAGCAATGCCCATGACCTTGAGGCTGCACCTCCAGCTTAATCCACATCAGTGTCAGACTGAAGGCCTCACTGACAGTCAGGGATATTTTTAACCTGCCTGCCGGGCCCCGCTACCTGGTGTCTGTCTGGAAACTAGGCCACAGGAGCCATGGAGGAGGCAGGTCCTGACCCCTGCTCCAGCCTCGGAAGGCTCCCAGTGAGTGGGACGTGAGTGAGGGGACAGAAGGGGCTCGCTTGCCCAGCCAGAAAATTTGTGCCACCCACCAAGTGAGTGGAGCTTCAAGAAAGGGCTCCCCATGCCCATAGTAAGCGTGGGTTATTAGGCTGTATCTCCCACCCACTCCTAACAAGCGGCCCCTGGACAAATGCCCCAGCTGTGTGCATCCTCCTGGTGTGCTGGGGGGCGCGCAAGCCTGCACACTTGAGTACCATGTCCAAGGCTTTCACCCACACCACCTCCCCGCCAGCTCCTTGTGGAGGGATGGTGGGCTCACCGAGGACTCAGACGGCCTAGGGCCCAGTGCAGACTCCACTGATCTCTGTGACCCCAAGTGACTGCATGTGAAACTTTCTGGCTCTTAGTTTTCTCACCTGTAAGATGGGCTTAACAACATGACTAGAAGGCTCAAGATGGTGCCTGGCACATTGTGAGCACTAAGTGTGTGCCAGATTGTATAGAAAAACTAATTAGGAGGATAGGCTCCAGACCAAGGCTACTTGAGTGTAAATCCTGATGCTGCCACTCACTGGCTGAGTATCATTGTGCATGCGCGCATACTTGGTTGTATCCGACTCTTTGTGACCCAAAGGACTGTGTAGCCCTCCAGGCTCCTCTGTCTATGGGATTTTATAGGCAAGAATATTGGAGTGAGTTGCCATTTCCCATTCCAGGGGATCTTTCCAACCCAGGGATTGAACCCGTGTCTCTTGCATTGGCAGGTGGACTCTTTACCACTGAGCCATCTGGGAAGCCCCAAGTGTCCTTGTCCCCATTACTTAGCCTCTCTGAGCCTCAGTTTCTTCCTCCCTAAGATGGGAAAAGTCTCTCCACTTCACAGGATCATTGTGAAGATTAAATGAGCTAATATGTAAAGCTCTGAGAATGGTGTCTGGAACACAGCAGGTGCGTGGTTAGCGTTAGCGCTGATGATTAACGGCGATTCTGGGCAGATTTTCCTCCAGCCGGGCTCCCCCTCTCCTTCCTGCCCCTGCACTCAGCTGGCACAGCTGCCCTCTGTTTGTTCTCTTTCCTTCTCTCTCAAGTTCTGCGCTTTTTTCAAATCCCACCTCCTCCAGGCTGCCTTCCCCAGCAACTCTGATTTTGCACTGCTTCCCTTCTCCCATCCCCTAGGCCTGACCCCCCCCACATTATTCCTCTGAGAAAATTTCATCTGCTAGTCTGAGGCAGGGGCTCAGCTGGACCCACCTCTCCTCCCCACCTCAGTGCACAGAGCCCAGCCTTGTGCGGGGGGAGCAGCAGCAAAGCCAGAGACTTAAGTCACTCGTCCTTGCCGAGTCTGCACCTGTCTGCTCCATGCAGGCATCTATTCCCAGATGGGGGACAGTGTGTCCTAGGCCCCAGCACACACACGTGCATTCACACACACGCGTGCATGCACACACACACACTAGGCTTATGCCCTGGTTAAGGCAGAGTCAGGCTGTTTCCCCCAGAAGAATCCCCCATTCCCACTAATGGCAACCAAGATGCATTTTCCCAAGCCCAGGCATTTTCTGGATTTCTCGGTCCTCCCCACCCCTGAGAGATGGGGCACAGCTAGGAGGCCAGGTGGGGCTGTGGCCGGGTGACACCTGACCCCACAAAGGGGCACCAAGACAGGACACCCCAGGGCCCAGGGCCCAGTGCGGGGGCGGGAGGTGATGGAGGGGCCAAGGCACACAGTCCCCCTTCTGGGCTGGGAAGGACGCCAGAACGTTACTGTTCTCTCTCCCCTGAAGGCCCGACAGACAGCAGGTCAGCCTTTCTGACCCTGATGCTGTTCATGCTTGCTGTCTGCAGGCCACACTCAGCCCCAGGCTCATCAGAGGGCTCTGCTGACCAGTCTCCCCCACCCCCCACAGGCCTGACTGGACTCCTAGGAGCTCCTTGTCCCCCCAGGACCTGTCACAATGGCAGGCTGTCCCCCCAGCCCCACTTCCCTGCCTCCCCCAGTGACTGCCTCTCCTTCTGGGCTGCGTCCTGACTGAGGCAGTCTCACTCATCCCACAGGAGCCTCCTTTGGTGGGTGGCCCCCTTTTTCCTGTGACCCAGGACAAGGAAAAGGGAAGAAGGGGGTTCAGCAGGGCCGGGGTGGGGGGAGTGTTTCCCTGAACTCATCATTCTCTCTGGGTGTCAGAGGGCCGCTGTCATCCCCCGAGTGCTCAGCCCTCTCTAGCCTCCATGTCAGTCTGCCTCCAAATGAATGGGGATGGGAAGAGGTCACTCTGCAGTCACCTCAGGGGAACCTTGAGCCTGTCTGCTCGGCCCTCATGCTGCTGTCTTGCTCTGGTCTAAGAAGGTCTGAAAATGGTCCTTACATGCATCTATGAATCTATGAATGAGAACCAGAAGTTAACCCTCTCCACTCTGTAAATTATCCCCAAGGATAATACCTTCCCCAAAGGAGGTTTGCTTGACAGAGGGAGCCCAAGGCCAGGGGAGAGGGGGATGAGAGAAGCCTATGAATTGAGCCAAGTGTTAGTCTGTGCACTCCAGCCACACACAAAGTTAAACTTGAGTCCTCTTCCCTAAACCACATGGGGTTAATGCAGTAATACCAGCAGGCATTTATAGAGCACATCACAGCTAAAGGATGCCTTCCACGCGTTCCATCAATTAGCTATCCTTCTGCTCTACAAGACATCAGTGGAAGACTGTTTACTCCTCTTCCACGTGGGAGGGACCTGGGCCTCAGAGTGGCTGGTTCAAGTCTCAGCGTAGAAGGGGGATCCAATGTCTCTGGTGCCCTACCCAGATCTCCACCCACCAGGCACCCGCCCCATGCTGTTGCGGTGTTGGCTGCTAATGACTCACACTGTGCTCTTGTCCAGAGGACTGTCTGTAGACGTCAGGAGCCTCTTCCCTGGGAGATGACGGCCAGGAGGTTAAGGCCTCTGCCACATGCCCCTCCCCTGGGAACGGCCCTTGGCTGATGACACTGGGCAGGGATGGAAAGCCAGCGTCTCGTCTCAAGGTGGGACAGCTCTGCATGCCATTCAGGTCCAGAGCTCCCCGTGATCAGGCCTTGGCTTAGCCTCACCTGAAGTGACTTCTTGGCCCAGATTCTGCTCCTCCTGTTCCCCTCACTCCCTCACAGCTTCTCCTGAGAGCACTCTCTCAGCAAATCACACACACACACAGGGATTCCAGTGAAGACCCCACTTCCGGGGAACCTGAAGGGCTGGAACACAGGGCTTCTGACCCGAAACCTGCATGTTCTTAAGACAGTTCTTGGGGCATCCTGGGGTGCTGTTGTGATGACAACCTAACTTTCTGCCAGTGTCATCTACCTCTCCTTCTCCCAGAGGAGAAGTGGGTTCTTAACCCCTTTCTAGGAACCTGAGCCCTGGCACCTCCCACAAGCTCCCTCTCTCCCTTCTCTGTCCCCAAGCTGTGGCAGCCAACACCATGACTCCATCCATCCACGTCCACCTGGGCCCCCAGATCACTGCCTGGTGCCCTGACGTGTTAAGCAGTGCAGATGGCAATTAACTGCATGATATGAAAGTATCCAACCCTAATTATTTCAGGGACGAGACCAGGGACCATAAATAAACGATGAGTCTTTCCAGCGTCTCCTCAGCTGGCCCCTGTCTAGTGTGTGGAAGGCTGGGGGGTGGTGAGGGGGACACTTCCCCGCATGGAGTTCATCAGCATGGGGGTGGTGAGACAAGGGGTGATGCCCAGGGAGGGGGCATGAATTTACCAGGGGAAGGCAGGCCGCTCTTCTGGGCATAGAAATACACAACCATTAGGGCTACTGTCCTGGTCCTGCAAACAGGAAGCAGACAGTAGTGGGCTCCCTGGATGCCCTCGAATGAATAATTGATTGTAGAATGCGATCTAGTGAACGAATTCCAGGAGGATTCCCAGTCACCTCCTTCACCCACATCTGCCTCTCCTTTCCTGTCCCCTGCCAGGCGGAGGCGAGATTTTCGTTTTTCCCAAATGATTAATTTCCCTCTCTGCCTCGACCCAGAGGTGGGCTCCCTCGGGATATGCCCCTAGGGAGCCGTAGTGGGACACCAGGGAGGATAGGCCTAAGGCTCAGATAGAGATTTGAGCTGCTCAAGGGGCTGCCCTTTGCTAAGAACAGTGTGTCTTTTTCCAGCAGCATATCACAACAAAGGCAGGAAGAAAAGGCAACAATTTGTATTCATGGATTCTTTTATGTGCCAGAGTGAATGCTGATGCACACACACACGAAGACACACATGGGGACACAGACACACACACACACACACACTTGAACAGATGGGGCTCCCACACTTTGAAAGCCTGAATATGAACATTGATATTTATGGAGGGAGAGCTATTTACTTCACAAGAGGATTTGCAACAGGGTTGCTTTAAACAGTAAGCAACCAAACCGCACTGAATAGAATTTGATTTACAAAAAATGTGACTTACCTGTACATTTTCAGAAGCCTGTGCACTGAAGGGGTGTGGATGTGTGTCTGTAAATAAGCAGACCTTGTCAGGGCCTCTGGTCATCTAGCTGTGGGAGGAGGCATTTCTGATGCCTGGCTACACACCTGAGAGGTCTGGTCACAGTTGGGGCTCCTAGCTGGCCCTACATGCCAGTTCCTGCTCCATTTTCAGCTGGTAAAGAGGGAACCAAACCCCAACCCAGGGCTCATCTCCAAAGAGGTCCCCCACCCCTGCATGCTCTTCTCATACCCCTGAGCACCCCAGTGGTTCAGACTCCCGTGAATGTTTTGATGCGAGCAGCTAGAAAAGAGCTTATTAATTGTATCAACCAACTCCCTCATTTGACAGATGAACAAAATGAGGCAGGGGCTTCCCTGGACATCCAGTGTTTAGGACTCTGTGCTTCCACTGCAAGGGCTACAGATTCAATCCGTGGTCTGGGAACTAAGATTCCGCATATAGCTGCAGTGTGGCCAAATAAAAATGAAAGAAAAAAAGAAGAAGAAAAAATGGGGCAGTGGCCTGTCACAAGCCCAGAGCCCACTTGATCTCGGGTCTTTCCTGCCTTACCCCAGCCACCTTCACCATGCATGGTGAGGCCAAGAATGATAAAGAAGGCTGCTGGGAAGTAGCCTTGCTGTCTGGTTTCCTCCAGGCCCAAGCCTGCCCCTCATTTCTCTACCTGCCTCCTCCCCTTTCTCCAGGTGATGGATGTGTCTTTTGAGGGTGAGCAAGCCTGTGACTCAGTTGGTAAAGAATCCACCTGCAGTGTAGGAGACCTGGCCTCAATCCCTGGGTCGGGAAGATCCCCTGGAAAAGGAAATGACTACCCACTCCCGTAATTTTGCCTGGAGAATTCCATGGACAGAGGTGCCGGCAGGCTACAGTCCGTGGGGTCGCAAAGAGTCAGACACGACTTCATGACTAAACTACGAGTACATGACAGTCCTTTGATGAAATTAAAACTCACTCCCTGGAAAACAATCTTATCTTCTTGTTAAGGTCTAACCCTTCAGAACCAACTCCCATGTCAACTGCTTAGCTGGGGTCCCACGAGATTGTCCTGGTAACCCTTAGAGGAACAGGATACCCACGGACATGAAGACGGAATAAGGAGTAAGATGCAATTCTCTCCTAATTTCCAATCCAGGACTTGCACCAGCAGACAAACGCACACACTTCCTAAAATCTAAGCTTGTTTGTGTAATGACAATAAGGCTTATTATAAGGGCAAACACTTATTAAAAAAGAATAGGTGACGCATTTGCACATGGCCCCTATTATGTGCCAGGTGGCGTTCCAAGCCCTTTACATATGTTAACTTACTATCACAACAACTCAAAAGGTGGTTCTATCCTTCAGTTCAATTCAGTCACTCCACTGTGTCTGACTCTTTGCTACCCCATGGACTGCCAGGCCTCCCTGTCCATTACCAACTCCAGCGGTTTACTCAAACTCATGTCCATTGAGTCGGTGATGCCATCCAACCATCTCATCCTCTGTCCTCCCCTTCTCCTCCCACTTTCAATCTTTCCCAGCATCAGGGTCTTTTCAAATGAGTCAGTTCTTTGCAGCAGGTGGCCAAAGTAGTGGAGTTTCAGCTCCAGCATCAGTCCTTCCAGTGAATATTCAGGACTGATTTCCTTTAGGATAGACTAGTTGGATTTCCTTGCTGTCCGAGGGACTCCAACACCACAGTTCAAAAGCATCAATTCTTCAGTGCTCAGCTTTCTTTACACTCCAACTCTCACCCCCATACATGACTACTGGGAAAACCACAGCTTTGACTAGACAGACCTTAGTTGTTCTATCCTTACTGCCCCTTCAAACCCAGAGTGGTTAAGTAACTTTCTCAAAGTCACACAGCTGGTAAGTGGCCCAGTGGGGAATGGGGCCCAGGGGATGTGACTGCGGAGAACAAGGTCTGACTCCTTGAACCCTGTCGACATCTCTGGCCTCAGATCTTACCATCCCTCCTCACCCAGCTCTGCTACTGTTCTCTAGCTACCATGTCAGTTCTCACATAGGGCTTCTGTCTTTGCTCTTCATGGTCTTAGCTCTTGGTTTACTGTTTCTGCCACTAAGATGTAAAGTCCACGGGCACAGTAATCTTGCCCTGTACTTCACTGCAGTGTGTGCTGCACCCAGATGGGCTTGGCCTGGCCCTAGTGGGCACACACTGCTGTGGACTACAGCGTGCACAGGGAGGCCTCTGCACCAGGAGCAGCCCACAGACGGCCGTGTGTGTGAGACAGTGCTCTACAGTGTAGCATGAGCCAGAGGTGGTAAGACCAGCTTCTGGCAGCCCGTGCTAAGCGATAGAATGCGTCTGCGGTCAGATCCATAACCACCCAGCCCAGAAGGATGCAGAACAGAAAAGAGAAGCTCTGTCTTGAAGCCCGAGCATCTCTACCACCTGGCCCAGGCCTTTTGTGTCGGTTGCCTGGAGAAATATAAGACTTGATTAAAAGCGGGGAGGAATCGGCCGCTCCAGAGTCCTCAGAAGGGACAGAGGCTGGGGTGGTCCAGTCACTCTAGTTACTGAGCTGAGCTTCTAAATATAGCCAGGCCAGGCAACAAGTCTTGGGAAGGCAGGTCTGAGAACAGACAGGATGGAGGAGGCAGCCTTCCCCCTAGCTCTCTCCCGAGAGCCTCAACCACTTGAAGCAATGTCGTTACATTTTGTGGAGGAGGTCTGTTGACACAAAAGAAGGGGCTCCCCACCAGCACCAGGTACCAGGCAATGCTGGGGGCGAGACGTGGGCAGTGTTTTTTACCCGTGGTTGCTCAGTGATTGTGCTGAGAATGACTAGGTGACAGAGTGACTCCCAGGTGACAGATGAATGTGGCGGGGATGCTGACGTCACCTGGGGGATGTGATCAACGGGGAATCGGGGCCCTGCGCCAGTGACGTGTGCTCTGGAGTGTATCAGGGGCTCTCTGGGGCCTGTCAGGTGATACTGGGCCAGTGGGTCTGGAGGAGTGGGCCACCACCCCACCCACCGTGCCCATCTGCCCTTTTCTTCCCTTCCTGGGGTGAGAGGATGGCAAACACAAAGTGTTCCAGTCCAAGTCCTCACCCAGAGCTGATTTTCCTATTCAGATGGTGACCACAGACCACCCTGGACCCTCTTGGGGTCCAAGAGGACAAGAGTGGATCTAGTCAACCAGGGCTACATGGAGGCAGTTCCGCACAGACCCCCCTCTCCTGGTCCCTGGATGAATCCTCAATTCCACATGCCCATTAGTACTCAGGACGATGTCAGTACTCCAGACACAAATATTGATCATGGAATTCCAATATCCGAGACGAAGCTGGATGGCCTCTGAGGCCCTTACTCTGTCATTCCAGCGATTCTAGGTCCCAATATACCCAACATTATCATTAATATGGTGTAACTGATTACAGCATGTTCAACAGTGCATTACTAGGAATGTGATGGAGACTGTTAGTCTTCTGTTTCTCCAGTTTTGTATTACAGACTTTACTCACTGTTTCTCAGCTATAAAAGCGCAGCCCTCTGAGCTCAGTCTTTCTCTGTTGCCATTTTACCAATTAAGGAACTGAGGCCACAAACTAGCCCCGCCCTCACACTACAACTCATAAACAGACGTCAGCCCCTCGCTGTCAGCCCATCCACTGACCTTTGACCCACTGCTGCTCCCTCCACAAGCCCAGAGGAGCATCTTCCCCCAGAATTTAAAGCTAGGGATTGCTCCCTCAGGGCTCCTCTTCCCTAGAAACAACTGCCAGTCTTAACTGACACTTGGGTAGACTCAAAGCAAATCTCTTCCCCTTCCAAGGCCTCAATCACTTTCTCTGATACGTGAGGCGTGCGGGTCTGGGGCCCTCAAACCGTGCCACGAATCCTCAGTTCAGTGCCACCTTGCACCATGCAGTCCTCTGACCAGTCGATCCTTGCCCAGGCCAGCCACTCCTCAGACACAAGGGGATGGGAGGAGGGGGTGCAGGGATCCCTGAAAAGCACACCTGTCCTGTCAACTGGAGATGGTTCCTCAAGGGGAACTGTGAGGACCCTGGGGGGCTGTGCCTGTGTTTTCACTTCTCACTGTGAGGCCAGAACGTCTTGTACTTAGCAGTGTGCACTAAGTCGCTCCAGTTGTATCTTGACTCTTTGAGACCCTAGGGACCATAGCCCACCAGGTTCCTCTGTCTGTGAGATTCTCCAGGCGAGAATACTGCAGTGGGTTGCCATGCCCTCCTCCAGGGGATCTTCCTGACCCAGGGATCAACCCGTGTCTCTTACGTCTCCTGCATTGCCAGGCAGGTTCTTTACCACTGGCGCCACCTGGGAAGCCCACTCACCAAGTCACTGAACGTGAACTGTTCTGACTTCCAGCGTTCCGGCACTGCTGACCTCTGCCTTCTTAAAGTTCACCACCCAGGTGTTAGGACTTTAGGAATTAAGGAATTTTCTGGGTTCCCTGTCAATTCCAACACAGGCAACTGTGTTTATTGAGGGATTCCTCTGACCATCACTTACCAGGACTGTGATCTTGGACACAGAGGTTTGTTTAACCATGCTATGCCTCAGTTTGCTCATCTAAAACATGGGTGTCCTACCCTACGTCACAGGCTTAGTGAAAATTAACTGGCAGAGCACATGCATAAAGAAACACAAGCTTTCCGCTCCCTACTCAGAAAACCCTTTCTGCATTGCTAAGAACCTTCCTTTTCATGGAACCTCAGAACCAAGGAAGGCTAGCAGTGGCCCCACCTCCTGGGCTTCCATCTTTCATCACAGATGCCATGGCTTGGCCCATCCAAGTGTCCTTTGGAATATTCCAGAAGACCAGATCTTGGAACTCCTCTCTGCTCCCCCTTTCCCTGATCTCCAGCTCAGCCCTACTCCCCATACCCAGGAGTCACAGCTGACCCAGGGATAAGGAGAGTTTCAGGTCTTTGGAGGTCAAGACCTGAGTGGGATGATGCATAGAGCCCAGCTACAGAATATTTATTTACAGGCTTCTTAACTTGTCCCAGATGTGATAGCTGCTGTGTCCCTGAGAGCATGTGAACCCCCACACCCATTGATCCAGGTTAAAAACTGACAGGTAAGAGTGGTAGGTATCAGGAGCCCTCAGGTGCCCAACATGGGGGATACAGCCTCCAAAGCAGGAAGAAAGCACACCCTGAGGCCAGAGAACAGGTTCCCCTTCCTCAGAGGCCTGGCCCCTGCCTGTATGCTGACACACACACATTGGCCGCCACATCCACTCGGGCCACAGACTCCCTGGCGCCTGGGACAAGAGAGTGGAGGGAAAAGAAAGGAAAAATCAGGAGTCCCTCCCCATGTTCTGAGCTTTATGTGTCCCGGCTTGCATTGCTCTAACCAGGAGCAGGAGGATGCTCTAACCAGCATCTCTCTCTTTGTACTAAGCGCTCACTTCTAGGTTTCAGGCTGTGCAGAGTTCTGCCCGGGGAGGCCCAAGGAACAAATAGGCTCAACTCATCCCTAGTTTCTAGTTTGATGGTTCCTGGAATATGGTTCCGCCCACCTCCCAAGCCGCTTTCTGGTACTTAATGTTCAGAGACTTTCTTTCCAGAGGCTGTATGGTACACTCTGCTCAGGTGTTGGAGTCAGTGAGAGACAGGGGCTGCCATGTGCTCACTGCACCTCTCCTGAAATGGAACACAGTAAGCTTTCAAAGCCCCACCAAGTTATAACACCCCTGGTCCCTCTCCTCCCTCCAGGAGGAAGGAGACAAGTCCTGGCTGATTGTCACATTGTCCTGCCTCCCCCTCACACCCGTTCACTTATTCATCCCTCTCACAAATATTTCTCGGGCACCAGTTCTGTGCAGGGCCCCTTCTAGACACTGAGAATTCAGCAGTGAAGAAACAGACAAAGCCATTGTCAGGCAAGGCAGTCAAGAGTATAAACAAATAATTAAATGTATCATACATAGGAGATAAGTACTACCGTGAAAAGTTAAAATAAAGTAATAGGATGGAAGTGCTTTTTTATAAAGGGTGCACAGGCAGAGCCTCTGTGAATAGGTAATGAAATCTAAGGAGAAAGAAGAAAAAAGTGAGCTCTCTAAATATCTGAGGCCGAAGTATTTCAGGAAGAAGAAATTGCCAGGGTCTTTTGAAGGCAGAGAGAGCAAGACTGCAGGTCTGAGGAACAGCCAAGGGACCTGGGTAAGTGGGAAACACAAGGCAAGGGGGCGGGGGCGCTGTTGAGGATTAGATCAGAGGTCAGAGGTTGGTGGGACGGGGGTGACAGGGAACAGATCACATGTGATCATGCAGGCCACTGTTAGGACTTTGGGGAGCAGGGAGTTAGACACAGAAGAGTGACACTGCCTGACATAATTTAAAAAGATCAACTGACTATTCTATTTTGAGAATAGACTGAGGTAAGAGAAGGAAATGGCAACCCACTCCAGTGTTCTTGCCTGGAGAATCCCAGTGACGGCGGAGCCTGGTGGGCTGCCGTCTCTGGGGTCACACAGAGTCGGACACGACTGAAGCGACCTAGCAGCAGCAGCAGCAGCAGCAGGAGAGTGGGGGGCCAAGAGGGAAGCAGAGGATCATCTAGAAGGTTACAAAATAATTCAGGAGGGAGAAAACATAGACTGGTCCAAGGCAATTCATATGGAAGAAGTTAAAATCGGTTGGGTTCTGAAAATATGTTGAAGACAGAGTGGACAAGAGCTGTTTACAGTGAGCATTCAGATAGAGAAAATGAATGGTCAACTTGGAGTTACAATGGAGACCGTCTAATCATCCCTCTGCTGACCCAGGAATCTCCAACCCAACATCTCTGATATCATGATACTCAGTCACTTAATGCACATTCCCCTCCTGGGGAAAGTGGATTCACCACTTCACACAACAATCTTACCTGGTCCTTGAAGTTCTTTCTTATACTCACTTGAAGTTTGTGCTTTCTCTCACTGCTCCTAAAGCAACACAGGACAGGGCTCCACCACCTCCCACGGACAGTCCTCCAGACTGTTTGACCTCTCCCTTGGTTCGAATCCCCCATCAATGCTGTTTCAGTCCCTCTGGCTGTGAACAAATCCCTGAAGGAAGTAGCTTTGCTTGTTCTACCTAGGCAGAAGGGCCAGGGGGCTGATTGTTCTCTGAGCTCCTTCTATAACGTCTTTCACAGATTTCGGTAAATGACTTTCCGCTCAGGACACAAATATAAATTTGGCAAATGCACTCTTCCCCTACCCTTTTTCAGGTGAGGGAGTTAGAGAATTAGCTTAGATCTTGCTTCTCACCACTGAGAATGCCAAAGCCATTATAAGAGAACCTCCTGGGAGTTTCCTGGCGGTCCGGGGGTCAGGACTCCATGCTTTCACTGCCAGGAGCCTCAATTCCATCCTTGGGGAAAGAACTAAGATCCTACAAGTTGGGGGACATGGCCAAAAAAGAAAAGAAGAGCACTTCTTTAGGTATCAACTGTCAACATCCATGTCCACACTCTCCGTTTTCCTTCCCATAACATAAATGGACCATCCATGTTCCTATCTAAATCCAGTCCCTCCACTTTTCTGCTATATCCACCCCTTCTCTCATGTTTAAGAACACTGGTGACCCTAAAAGTTGGAGGGAATAATAGAAAAGAGCTAATATTTTTAAAACAAAACTCAAGAATCCTTTATACAAATAAAAGAAAGCCTGTATTTATTTAAGTCAACCATATGCCTGGGAAAATTGACTGAGAATGATCAACTCAGAGACACAGCCTAAAAAATGATTAAATTTTAAAAACAAAGAAACCATACCCAAGAACTCCAGGCACAATACCCATAATACCTACAAGAGTATGAAAAAATTAGATTGGCATCAGTATATCTAAGAGCTACTTGCAAAACAAGGCAAGAATGGAACATTATTCTGAAGTAACAAAGAAAAGAAACAAATTGTGAGCCAAGGACTTTATACACAACAAAGCCATCATTCAATTATCAAGGCTATAGAAAAGTAAATTATATATGCAAAGAGTGAAAGAATCTGTGCATATAAGTCCTTCTTGGATGACCTGTTAGAGGATGAATTCTATTTAACCAAGAGATAACTGGGGAACATTTTTGGCAAAAGAATGATGGAGGATGTAGTATATTTAAAGTGTATTTAAAGCATGTCGATCTAAAATTTATACAAGGATTATAAACAAAGGTGGAAAATACTTTGTAAATGTTGTATGTTCTGATAAAGTAGAAAAATGCAACTTAAAATTTGAGCTAAGAAGAAAGACAGAGGAAAGTAGGGTAAAATCACTGTTGCATAGGGAACAGTTAGAAATCAAATGATATCATTTTGAATTGACTATCCAGATAATAGTGAAAAATATTGACTATCCATATCTGGATAGAGTGAAAAAGCTGGCTTAAAACTCAACATTCAAAAAACAAAGATCATGGCATCTGGTCCCATAGCTTCGTGGCAAATAGATGGAGAAAATTTGAAAAGTGACAGATTTTATTTTCTTGGACTCCAAAATCACCATGGATCGTGACTGCAGCCACAAAATTAAAAGACACTTGCTCCTTGGATGAAAATCTATGACAAACCTAGACAGTGTATTAAAAAGCAGAGACATCACTTTGCGGACAAAGGTATGTAGAGTCAAAGCTATGGTTTTTCCAGTAGTCATGTATGAATGTGAGAGCTGGACCATGAAGGTTGCTGCTGCTGCTGCTGCTAAGTCACCTCAATCGTGTCTGACTCTGTGGGACCCCATAGATGGCAGCCCACCAGGCTCCTTCATCCTCGGGATTCTCTAGGCAAGAGTACTGGAGTGGGTGGCCATTTCCTTCACCAAAAGAAGGTTGAGCACTGAAGAACTGATACTTTCGAATTGTGGTGCTGGAGAAGGCTCTTGAGAATCCCTTGGATAGCAAGGAGATTAAGCTTATCAATCCTAAAGGAAATCAACCCTGATTATTCATTGAAAGGACTGATGCTGAAGCTGAAGCTCCAATACTTTGGCCGCCTGATGTGAAGAGCAGATGCATTGGAAAAGACTCTGATGCTGGAAAAGATTGAAGGTAAGAGGAGAAGGGGACAACAGAGGATGAGATGGTTGGATGGCATCACTGACTTAATGGACGTGAGTTTGAGCAAACTCCGGGAGATAGTGAAGGACAGAGAAACGTGGTATGCTACAGTTCATGGGGTCACAAAGAGTCAAGACACAATTTAGCAACTGAACAACAACATCCAGATAGTAAAAGGTTAAGTAAGGGTTTATCTTACTTTAATTTTTATCTCCTTAAGTAAGGATATTGAGGATATTTTAAAAGATATCAATGCAAAGGTAACTATCAAAGCAAAATGTACACTTTTATAAATGTCAAAGCAATTTTTTCAAGAAAAAATGAGGCATACAGAGAAAGAAAAAAAGATATAGAAAAAAGAAAAAAAGAAAGAAAAAAAATATAACATAATCATAGATTAATTATAATATAAAATGTTGTAAACAATTTACACCCAATATATTTGTCATATCAAGAAATGTAAAGATTAACTTGTTTAGTAAAAGAAATAGATTTTCAAAATATCTT
This sequence comes from Bison bison bison, assembly GCF_000754665.1. Taxonomy (NCBI): domain Eukaryota; kingdom Metazoa; phylum Chordata; class Mammalia; order Artiodactyla; family Bovidae; genus Bison; species Bison bison. The sequence continues at coordinate 10,584,233 of NW_011495047.1, read as the reverse complement.
ACAAAGGAAAACTTTGGAGTCTTCCATATATAGGGGAAATATTTAAAACAAAGTGATTCAAAGGCTAAAACAATGAAAGAGGATGGGAAAACTTATGCCCGCTAAATAGAACAACTCCAAAGCAAGGATAGCAAGCCTAATATTAGGTAATGCAGAATTTAGGCCAAAAACATCAAACAAGACAAATAAAAACATTATATGGTAAAAAGTCACAATCTGAAATACAATAAAATACAGACTATGTACCTGATTACCAAAAGTGAAGTGAAAGTCGCTTAGTCATGTCTGATTCTTTGAGACCCCATGGACTACATGGTCCATGGAATTCTCTAGGCCAGAAAACTGGAGTGGGTAGCCTTTCAGTTCCCCAAGGGATCTTCCCAACTCAGGGATCAACCTCAGGTCTCCTGCATTGCAGGTGGATTCTTTACCAGCTGAGCTACAAGGAAAGCCCAAGATTACAAAAAAAAAAAAAAAAAACATCTTTTTGTAAAATAGAAATTAGAGCAATATAAGGAAAAATAGAAATATTGATAAGAGAGCTTTACACACCACTCAGGATGAGAGGGGCATGTGAACAAAAAATAAGTATGAAGAGAGAAGACTTTAACATGAATAATAAATTAGATATCATAAAATGTATTAAATGCTGCACCCTTTAATAAAAAATATCCTTTCTTCTCAAGCAGACAGGAAACACTCAGTGAAATTGATCATATATTATATCACAAAAGAAACACAAGTAGGTTCCACAGTAGGAATATTACAAACAGAAATTTCTGATCACAATGCAGTAAAAGTAGAAATGAAAAGAAAAAATAAAAAATTAAATGCCCTTCCAAAGATGGAGAAAAGGGGACTGACTTTACTCTCCTACCTAAAGCAACAGCAAAAATATCTGAACAAAATACTGCATGAAACAATGGTTTTCAAGACACCAGACATCAAACCCTGAAGAATAATGATCCCAAAGAGCTGGGGAACAAATGAGATGCGTTCTACAATCCCACCGGTTTGGTGCCTGGAGAGGGTTTCCAGGCACAGGAACGTTGAAGCCAGGCAGAGCCAAGTGAACTCCCTGATTTGAGAAATTTAGAGTTCGAGGAGATCAAGGTCGCCAGAGTTCATAGGACAGACTACCAGAGACAGAACAATCGATGAGAGTTCCCCTCAAATATTCAGCAGGATGCTGATCGGCCCACACATGTGAGGAAACTCCTTAGTCTAGTCAGACCATTGTAGCAAAATACCAAAGACTGGGAAGCTTGCATGTAACAGGAGCTTATTTCCTACAATTCTGGAGGCTGGAAGTCTGAGACCTGGGTACCAGGATGGTCTGGTGGGAGCCCTCTTCAGGTCTCAGACTTCTCACTGCATCCTCACATGGTGGGAGGTGCTAGGAAGCTCTCTAGAACCTCTCTTTTAAGACAGGAGAGTTCGATCCTCAGGACTTAGGCACCTCCCAAATGCCCCACCCACTAATGCCGTCACCTCTGGGGGCTAGAATTTCAACATAAGAATTTGCCAGGGAGAGGTTGGAGGCTGACACAAACAATCAAACCAAAAGCACTGCCCAAAGCCTCCTAAAATGATAAAAAGAAACACTGCCAGATATTCTCAAAGAACGAAGAGTAGTGTCTGGTCTAGCTAGCTGAACTGGAAAACTCCATAATATAATTTCATGTAAATTATATAGTGTACTCAGAAGGATCTTGCCTCAAAGGTGGGGAATAATTAGCCCTAGACTAAACACTGCAATGGCTCTATCTGACAAATCTTTAAACTAAGACCTGAAAGGACTGAACTTTTTCCAAGTAACTTAACTGAAACCCAGAACAAAGCTCAGGAATATTTATAGGAATACAGAAATATCCAAAACACAATAAATTAAAATTCCTAATGTCTAGCATCTAATAAAAATTACCTGATGTACAAATAAGCAGGAAAATATAACCCACAATGAAGAGAAAAAATCAATTAAAACCAACCAGAATTGGCAACAAATGTTAGAATTAACATGGGATTAATACAGAATAAACATTAGAAAAGATTAGTAAATTTTTTAAGACACAGCAATAGAAACAACCTAAAACAAAACACTCAGCAAAATCATAATAATAAAAAAATGAAAAGAGCATCAGTGAGCTGTAGGACACCTTCATGCTGCCTATTATACCTATGATTGGAGTCCCCAGAGGACAGGATAGAGAGAGACCAAAAAAATCTGAAAAAAATACTGGCTCAAAATATTAAAAATATGATTAAAAATACTAATCCACAGAGTCAAGAAGGTCAACAAACCCCAAGCACAAGAAACACAAAGAAACAAGACTAAGTCAAATCATAACAAATTTACTCAAAAACCAAAGGTAAAGAGAAAAGTTTAAAAACAACCAGATAAAAGTCAAAAACAATACAAGCAAGACTTGAAGCAGAATCTTCAAAATACTGAAAGAAGTTAAATGTCAACCTAGAATTCAATACCCAGTGAAAGTATCTTTTGAAAACTAATGCAAATGAAGAATTCACGCCCTGCAGGACCACACTGCAAGATTTGCTGAAAGAAGTCCTTCAGGCAGAAGAAAAGAATACCAGATGGAAATACAAATTACACAAAAAATTGAAGAACACTGAAAATGGTTGCTATATGGATAAATAATAAGATGTATTTCTTATTATTTAAATCCCTTTGAAAGATAATCAGTTTTAAGAAAACATTATAGAGTTTATAATATGTGTAAAAGTGAACTCTGTGACAGAGATATCATAAAACCTTCAAGTAGATAAACGGAAATATGCTATTGAGAGATTTATAATATATATGATGTAATATAAAATCATTTGAAGATAGGTTGTGGTGAGGTAATGATGCATACTATAAATCCTAAAACAACCACTAAAATAGCAAAACAAAGAATTATAAACCACATGCCACTGAAGGATAGAAAAATGGGAGTAAAAATTCAAATAATTAAAAAGAGAGCAAGAAAAGAAGAAAGTAAAAATAAAGTTTATGGGGAAAAACAGAACAGATTGCAAGATGATGTACTTAAACCTAACTATATCAATAACCACATTACCTGTAAACAATAAAGAGGCAGAGATCGTTAAAATGGATAAAAAAGCAATCCCCAGTATTGCTGCCTACACAAAACTCACTTTAAATACAAAGACACAAAGAAGTTAAGGTAAAGGAATGAGAAATGATAAGACCAACTTCCTTATCTTCTTTCCTTCTTTTCATGGGAAAGTATTTAGTTTTTCACTTTTAAGGGTGATTATGTTTGTAAGTTTTCCAATGATATTCTTTATCAGGTTATGGAAGTCTTTTTCTCTTCTTACTTTGCTTAGAGTTTTTATCAGGAACGGATGTTTGACTTTTTTCAAGTGATTTTCTGAATCCACAAAGATGATCATATAACTTTTACCTTTTAGTTTCTTAATATGGTAAATTATATTGTTTTTTTTAAATGTTAAACCAGACTTGAATTCCTGGGATAAATCCCACTTGGTCATAACATATTATCTTTTTAATATTTTGATGAATTTGATTTAAAATATTAGTAATAATTTTTGCATCTGTTTTTATGACAGATATTAGTCTTTTATTTTCCCTTACTTTTTGGCTGCATCATGCAACATGTGTGATCTTTCCTAACCAGAGTTTGAACCTATGCCCTCTGCACTGGAAGCACAGAATCTTAACCACTGGATGACCAGGGAAACCCAACAGATATTAGTCTTTAGTTTTGCTTTCTTATAATGTCCTTGCTTATTTTTATCAAGGTTATACTGGCCTCATAAAATAAGTTGGGTAATACACCCTTCTTTCTAATGTTCTGGAAAAGTTGCTGTTGAATTGTTATTATTTCCTCCCTGAGTGTCAACAGGATTCACCAGTGAAGCTACTTGGGATGAAAGGATTTTTATTTGAAGGTTTCTAATTAGAAGTTAAAATTTTAAAATAACTCAGGTTATTTTTCTTCTTGAAAGTTCTGCTGCTGCTGCTGCTGCTAAGTCGCTTCGTGTCCAACTCTGTGTGACCCCATAGATGGCAGCCCACTAGGCTCCCCCGCCCCTGGGATTCTCCAGGCAAGAACACTAGAGTGGGCTGCCATTTCCTTCTCCAATGCATGAAAGTGAAAAGTGAAAATGAAGTCGCTCAGTTGTGTCTGACTCTTAACAACCCAATGGACTGCAGCCCACCAGGCTCCTCTGTCCATGGGATTTTCCAGGCAAGAGTACTGGAGTGAGTTGCCATTGCCTTCTCCGTACTTGAAGGTTCTAGCCAGAGCAATAAGGCAAAGAAAAAAAAAGCATCCAGATTACAAAGGAAAAAATAAAACTGTCTGTATTTGTAGAAGATTCCTACATTATTTTCTATGTAGAAATTCTATGGAATCCACAAAAATAGTTACTAGAATAAGTGAGTTTAGCAAGTTTGTATGACACAAGGAAGTAGAAAAAATCAATTTTATCTCTATATATTAGTAACGAACAATAGAAAATTGAAATTAAATCAATACCATTTACAATGGTATTCAAAATGTGAAATACTTAGAAATAAGTTTGACAAAAGATGACCAAGACCTGTATACTGAAGCCTATAAATCACTGCAAATTAAAACAGACATGAGTAAATAAAGAGATACGTTATGTTCATAATTTAGAAGACTCAATATTGTTAAAATGTGAATTCTCAAATTTACCATTAGACTCAAAGCAATTCTAATCCAAATGTCAACAGTGTTTTGGGGGTTTTTTTTGGTCAGAATTCACAGGCTGACTTCCTATATCACATGGGAACTAAAGAACCCAGAATAGCCAAAACAACTTTTGAAAAGAAGGATAAAGTTGGTAGATTAATGCTACCTGATTTCAAGACTTATTATAAAGTTGAAGACAATGTAGCATTGTTATGCGTGCTTGTATGCTCAGTTGCTTTAGTTGTGTCCCACTCTTTGTGAGGCTATGGACTGTAGCCCACCAGGCTCCTCTGTTGGTGGGATTCTCCAGGCAAGAATACTGGAGCGGGTTGCCATGCCCTCCTCCAGGGGATCTTCCCAAACCAGGGATCGAACCTGGGTCTCCTGTGTTGCAGGAGGATTCTTTACCCACTGAGCTACCTGGGAAGCCCAGCATTGGTATAAGAATAGGCAAATAGGTCAGTGGAACAGAACAGAAAGTCTAGAGATAAGCCCACATATATGTGAACAAATTACTTTTGACAAAGATGCATATAACAATTAAGTGGAGAAGGAATAGCCTTTTCAACAAATGGTCTTGGAACAATGGATATCCATATGCAAAAAATAATAATTTTCTGTCCATACCTTGCATCATAGACGAGAGTTAACCTAAAAATAGGTTGTATAACTAAATGTGAAATCTAAAAGCAAAATGCTTCTAAAGAAAACATAGGAGAAAGCATTTGCAACCTTTGGTGAGGCAAAGATTTTTCACATATGATGTCAAAACCATGACCCATAAGAGACCAAATTTATAAATTGAACTTCATCAGAATTAAAAACATCTGTTCTTATATTCCTAAGAGAATGAAAAGACAAGCTACACATCAGAATAAATACTTGTGAATTCTATTCCTGACAAAGAATTTATATACAGAATATATAAAATCTCTCAAAACGTAAACCGTACAAATCTATAAGAAAATGGGCAAGTAACTTGGACACTCCACCAAAGAAGATACACGGATGGCAAAAAAGCACCTTAAAAGATACTCACCATCAGCAGTCATTAAAGAAATGCAAATTAAAACCAAAACAAGATACTACTACACACATTATATAATGGCTAAAATTAAAAACAAAACAAACTGTGCTAAGTGTTGGTGAGAACGTGGAGAAACTGAAACTCTCATATACTCTCCAGGGAACATAAAAACCACAGTCTATTTGGAAAATAACTTGGCAATTTTTACAACATAGACACATCATATGATCCAGTCATTCTATTCCTAGGTATTTATCTAAGAGAATGAAAGCATATGTCCTTACAAATTTTACACTAATGTTCAGAGCAGCTTTATTTGTTTTAACTAAACTGGAAACAACACAAGCGCTCATCATCAGCTGATAAATATTGATAGATAAACAAATTGTTGTACATATTTCCAATTTGATTCTGTTCTGCAATAAGAAGAAATGAACACTAAAACATGGATGAGTATCAAAATAATTATGCTAAATTAAAAAATCCAGATAATAAAAGACTGCATCCTTTATGATTCCATTTATATAAAATTCTATGAATGCCAAATAATCTACAGTGACAAAGCAGGTCAGTGGTTGCTTGAAGGAATGAGGGGTGAGAGAAATTACAAAGGGACACACACAAACTTGAGTTTAATTGCTCACTAACTTGACTGTAATGGTGATGATTTCCCTAGTGTTTATAATTGTCAGAACTTATCAAATTGTACTTAAATATATGCGATTTCTTCTGTTAATTATACCTCAATAAAACTGCTAAGAAAAGACTTTCAGATTGAAAAATATTTGTAATATGTCCTTCTGACTGGAATTGAAAAACAATCTTTTATTAAACAATTCTTAGGTGATTACAAAAATGCCAACAGGAAATAGAGAATTCTGGAAAAATAAAAGAATAATTAAAACACTAAATATCCTATCAAGACATATTTAACGCATAGATAAGAGGAAAATTCAGTCATAAACACATATATCGCTCAAAAGAAAAGAATAAAAATAATAATTACCCCTAAAAAGCCCAGAAAAAGAAAATAATAAAGCTAAATACATAAATAGCTCAGACAGACAAGAGGGCAGTAGTAAAGCTAACCAATAAATATAATCCCAGGGTGATTGACAAGTGTAGTTCAGTGGCTAAGACCCTGTGCTCTTGACACAGGGGGCCCAGGTTTGAACGAACCCTGACCAGGGAACTAGATCCCACACGTCTGCCACAATTAAGACCTTGTTTTTGTTGTTGAGTCACTAAGTCGTGTCTGAGTCTTTTTCAACCCCATGGACTGTAGCTTGCCAGGCTCCTCTGTCCATGGGATTCCCCAGGCAAGAATACTGGAGCAGGTTGCCATTTCCTACCTGGTACAGCCAAATAAAGAAAATGAACACTAAAAAAAAAAAAAAAAAGTGCCCCTTTCTACACATATATGCAAATGAACTGGGTGGAAAGAGTAGGGGATTGAGTAAAAATTCACTGATTATGCATTGTATATGGTTTGAAATTTAGAATCATGTTAATATTTTACATATTCAAAGAATAAAATTGAAACAACATGAGGGAAAAGATATTTACATCATCTCTAGGTATCTTCCAACAAATTACTTATTAGTTACAAAAGAAAAAAGTAACAACTTTACAATGGTTAAATCTGGCTTAAAAACATTTTGAAGTGATGAACATTAGCACTATCAATAATGGGACAAGCCAACATCATGGCCCTCTTCTGTATTTCACTGACAAAATTCACTTAAGCAGAGTTTCTGCCAAGAATACACTAACTGAATCCAATCCACATGTAATAAAATATAAAAGAAGAGGGAACTGTTTCAAATTGAAGACACTTGGAACAACTAAATGCAAATAGTTATGCTGAATTGAATCCTGGGCTGGAAAACATAATTGGTGTAAAGGACACTGCTTGAATAATAGAGGAAATTAGAATATAAATTGTTGATTAAATACTAGTATTGTATAGATGGTAACTTTCCTGATTGTTAACAATACTGAGCTCATACAACAGAATTTCCTTATTGTTAGGAAAAAAATAATTATAAAGGAGTAAACAGGCATGATGAAATTACTCAATGAGAGAGAGAGAGACAGAATGATAAAGCAAATACAGCAAAATGTTAACCATGAATAGATCTAAGTATGCATAGACAGCAATTCATGTACTATCCTTGGGACTTTTCTATAAATTGGCAACTAAAACAAGATACATGTTAAATAATTGTATTCATACCACTCCTATAGCAACGATTCCCTTCTGTACCTTAAGTATCCCAATTTTTTAATTCCATAACACTTAAGTTCTAATATCAAATATATAGTTTGTGTATTATGAATCTCTCTCCATAAAAATACAAGTTCTCAGGGATAGGAATCTTTGCTATTGTGTACAATGAAGAAATCCTATTTCTACAACAATGTACCTAGCATTTCATAGAGGGAAGATAGATACTCTTGAATTAGAGAATAAATGTATAATTGGATAAAATTGGCTCTAAAGTCCGACAAGTCAAATCCTGGCTCTTAATGTTCCTTCATGCAACACGAACAGGTTACTGAACTTCCTCAGAACTTAGCTCCTAATAAGCACTTACTTCAAAGGAATATGGGGAAGATGACACCCACAAAAAATGAGAAGTAGGAACTCCAAAAGTTTGTTTTCCACAAAGGCAATGAATGAACTGGCAAAAACTGATGAGAATCAACTTTTTTCAGAACTCTGGAATCAAATCAAAATTTACCACAAGCAGGGAAATAATTAAATAATTAAGGTGAAAAAACCAGATAAGTCTAGATAAGACAGCTTTGAGACATTTTAACTTACCATGGTACAATACCATCTCCTGTTTCCCAGCTTGCAGTGGCCTGAAGACAATGGCTGGCATTCCCAGTGTGTAGCTGGTACCAGAGGGAGCAGAACAGGCCTTATTCGCAAATGTGGTTTTTGTTTTAACCTACCTGGTGGTTCCTTGAAGAACTGTCTTAAATGGCTTGCTTATTTTCACCTAAGAACATTCCCAGGGTTGAAGCAGCTACCTAGGAAAACTTTGCTCAAAACATTTAAAGGCAAATATATGCATGCATATATTCATACATGCATACTTACATAGTTGCTTCTGGAAACTGGGAATAATAGTTGGGGAAAACAATAACCTGAAAGCTTGGAAGGAAAGGCTAGGGAAGGAGATGCTTTGGAATAAAGATTTTGAAAAGCTGTCACCTGTTTCTGGGAATCTAGAAGTCCATGCCCACATTCACGGCTGGACACATGCTCAGAAAAGACCTGAGAAGGCCCTAGGCTCTTACCTCTGGCTGACTTCAGGCTCTGCAGGAGCAAGGAGTGAAGGCTTAGGCCAAGTTGTAATCTGCTTGGCCGAGTGCTGAATGCATGTACACACACACGCACACGCACAGTCCATCTGCAAAGACTGGGATGTTTTTTTTTTTCTTTTAGTTCTAAGGGCATAAGGAAATTTCTCTTGAATCACTGTGTGTGTGCTTAGTCGCTCAGTCATGTTTGACTCTTTGCGACCCCATGGACTGTAGCCTGACAAGCTCTTCTGTCCATGGTGATTCTCCAGGTAAGAACACTGGAGTGCGTTGCCAGGCCCTCCTCCAGGGGATCGTCCCAACCCAGGGATCAAACCCAGGTCTCCTGCATTGCAGGTGGATTCTTTACTGTCTGAGCCACCAGGGAAGCTGGTGGCTGACCATTAATCGAACAGAACAGACTTTAATGACCATATATGACAAAGGATACAAACTTTACAAAACTAGTGCAGAAAAGTCACAAAACAAAAAGCAAGGGAAATGCAAATCAAAACCACAATGAGATGCCCACTCCATGCTTACTCAGATGGCTATAACTTTTTAAAATAAAAAGTGATGAGGATGCAGAGAAACTGGAACACTTGTACATTGCTGGTAAGGCTATAAAATGGTACATCAACTGCATGATGGCAGCTCCTCAAAAGTTAAACAGTTAGGACCCAGTAGTTCCACTCCTTGGTATACATCTGAGAGAAGTGAAAACAATAGGTTCAAACAAAAAACATGTACACAAATGTTACAGCAAAACTATTCATCACCAAAAGGTGGAAGCAATCCAAAATGTCCATCAACATGAAACAGATAAATGTAATATGGTATATCTGTGCAGGGGAATATTATTTAGCCTTAGACAGAAGGAAGTAGTGATACATGCTACAACATGGATAAATCTTGAAAATACTATGCTAAGTATTAATAATAATTTAAAAAGCCAGACACAAAGTTATATACCTTGTGATTTCACTTACATAGAAAGTCTAGAATAGCCAAATCCATCAAAGTAGAAAGCTGATGCGAGGTTGCCAGAGGCTAACAGGAGGTGAGAATGGGGATGAACTGCTTAATGTGTGTGGAATTCCTGGAGGTGGAGATGTATAAAAAATGTCCTGGAATTATTAATAAGTAGTGGGAATGATTGGACAGTACTGTGAATGTACTATAAGCTACTGAATCATACACTTAAAAAATGGTTAAAATGATAAACCTTATGTTATGTGAATTCTATTTCAATTTTTTTAATGGGATCTCAGTTCCCCCACCAGGGCTGAACCCTGACCTCTGCAGTTAAAGCATGGAATCCTAACCACTAGACTACTAGAGAACTCCTTATTCCAATTTTTAAATAATTAATATGAGATGCTCAAATACAATGATCTATTTTGAACTTTTCAGGACTGAGTCTTTCAAAATAAGTGCCCAATAAAAACGGTCTCCTGCATTGCAGGAAGATTCTTCACCGTCTGGGCCACCAGGGAAGCCCCAAATAGTAACACATGGGCCTCTTCTCTAGGAAGTCAGAGGCCTCCTCATCTGCTCAGCAACCCTCTCCCATTGGCTTGAAACCATGACTCTGATTAAGGACCCGGGTTCCCCAGGTCCTGCTGCAGGAATACAAGGAGGCAGAGGATAATGGCAACTAGTCCTAGAAGACTCTGGGTCCCCAAAGCTGGCTGAGACTGGTTAAAGCTTCGTTTATTGTGACAGGGCCTTGGTTGGTGGGAGGAGGTCGAAAGTTGTTATTAGCAGGATCTGAACGCCACCTCTGCCCCTAACCCTCACGAGGCCTCAACCTCAGGGCCTTCTGGATGGTGCTTTTCTCTGAGGTAAAATGCAAGTGAGGACTCTGGGATCAGAGGCACCACATCATCATCAGTGTGGTTTGCTGGTCTGCTAACTATAAAGCACGGGCCACTGCTCTCAGAGGCCAGACTGTAGCTTATCTATATCCTGGAAGGTTCTGGGGGCTCACAGTCCCTCTCCTACCTCCCCTTCTGCCGCCCTCGCCCCACACCTCCACCTCCTTCCCACAGTGCTTGGCTCATCCAAGACACAGACGTTTCCCAGAAGCCCCCAAACTACACGGAGTCCAGCAGGTTTCTTTCCTTACACTCTTGCCTTGGGACAGCTGGTCTGAAGTGAAGTTGCCCAGTCGTGTCCAACTCTTTGCGACCCCGTGGACTGTAGCCTGCCAGGCTCCTCCGTCCATGGAATTTTCCAAGCAAGGATACTGGAGTGGGTTGCCATTTCCTCCTTCAGGGGATCTTCCCTACCCTGGGATCGAACCCGGGTCTCCTGCACTGCAGGCAGACTCTACCGCAGGAGCCACTAGGGAAATTCCTCAGAGGCTGTGGAACGTTCTGGCAGGGGCAGAGCCCCTCCCCCGCACTGCCTCCTACACAACAGCGGGGCGGAAGGAGCAGAGAGGGAGGGAGGCCTCTGATTGGAGGAGGCTTGGTGAGAGGGCGGGGCGGTGGGCGTGTCCAACGGCCCCTGAAGAAGTCGTTGGGATCCGTTAAGTTCCAGCGGCACCTCGCTCATTTTTCTCTAAGATGGCATGAAGCTGACTTAGTTGGAGAACGGGCTTATGGGGATCTCCCCTTTCAGGAAGATGAGAACTGCTATAAGGATTCAGGAAAACCCCTGAGGCCCAGGATGTGGAGAACTGAGCGCCCCGTCCCTCACCGCCGGTTGGTTGTAGACGTTGTGGAGGGAGGGGTGCAAGGGGTTTTGTGCTCCCGGTCCCGCCAGGAGATGGGCTGGTTGGAGATGGGCCCCCAAGTCCTTCACAAGCCCCTTCCCCCTCGCCTCGGGGCTCATCCGAGCATTTCTCCGCTCTTTTCTCCCTTTACCTCTGTGTCTCTCTTGTGGGAAGATTCCATTCTTCCATCCCAAGGAGGAGAGCCACTCGAATGTCCTGAAAGACACTGGGACTCAGAGGACAGGTATGTGCCGGCCCATCGCTGTGCGCCCCGGGCTTTTCCCCGGCCTCCCTTTCCCGGTTTGCGGGTATCTTTCCTAACTTCTTAGTCTCATCTATCATCTCCCTTTCTGCTGTGATTGGTGAAGGGTTGGGGTGGATGAACTGGAGATCTGGGGGTTGAGGGGTGGGAGGTCCGGGATCAGTTTCAAGTTCAAAGATGCCCCTACGAGCTCTGTGTGATCGTGGGAAATTTACTGACCCTTTCATGAGTGTGTGTTCTCACCTGGAAAGTGACAAAAATCATAATGCTCATTGAATCACCGTGAGAGCTGGAGTAATTATGTCAGTGTCTTTGAAATACAGATGTGCTGCAAATTCCTTATTGGAGTTTTAACTCTGTTCTTCCTGCTGCCCTCCCCGCAGCTGCTGTCTTTTCTACGTACGAGGTTTCTGCCTTTTTCCTCCCACAGGATGGGTCAGTCAAGCCATAACAGAGCATGGAGCCAGTTCCTTTGTCCACCCTGTCATCTTCTAGGAACTAGGAAGCACCCTTCCTGCGTCCCTGCCCCAGTGGACTTCCCCAGTTCTTCCTTCGCAGCCGTTGCTGTGGCATTAGCCATCTGGAAAAAGAGCTGCTGGTAGGACCTGGGACTTTTGTTCACACCCATAAGCCTTCCCTCCAGATATCCAGTACTTTGCCTTCAGGAAGGAGACTTGAACTTCAGGCAACCGGAGAAAACCAAACCTTCAAGGGCTTTGGTTCCCTCCAAGGCCAAGGTTCCCAAGATCCTTGGTTAAGAGGTCTGGGCCACTGCCGTCCCGTCTTCACTCTTCTTTTCCCTGTTTGTCCCATAGTTCTGCTATAACCCCAAAGCTTTTCTGTTTACCATCAACATGGAAACTTGACTCTTCATATAGGTATATTTTCCCTCTTTTGTGCATCATCTTGTTCCCAAAAACTGCCTTTTCATGAAGGAGGCTTGTGGGACTCAAGGGGCCTGGCCAGTCACCCAGCCTCCCCCGAAGCCTCAGACCACTGGTAATGTGGAGAAGTTTAATAAAGATGTCATTACTTCTTGACTTGTAGCTTGTGTTCAGTGTGCTGATTCAGAAGTGAAGACTCATAGGGATCCTTTTTATCCTTCCCACTTAAACCAGGTGGAAGGTGTTTGCATCCCCAGGGAAATGAGCAATGCGAGGTGGGTGGAGGGGATGTTATAATGGGCACCCCAGCCTGCCCACCCCTGCCTTTGAATAAAACTCATCACTGTCTCCTCTAGGGACCTGGAATTACCTGGTTTACTAGACACCTGGCAGAGTTTTCTGAGTATTTGCATTGTAATAGGGCAGGAACTAAAAGGGAACAAATTTATCCACCAGAAAGTCAGGTCAGAGGAAGCAGGTAAACAGTGATTCATATTAAGGCCCTAGAATTTTATTAGTTGCTATTTTTAGAACTTTGCTCTTTTAGTCCTTGATGGAGGATAAATGGAGAATTGTAAAGGAACAAATTGGTGGTGGGAAAGGGTGGAGGAGGGGGTCTTTGTCCTCATGCGAGCAGGGATGGAAGAGCGCCTGTGATGTGCACCTGGGAGGTGTGGGCCCCATCCCTGGACCCCGCAGGTGGGAGCCGCAGTCCTGGTCCACAAGCGTCTGCTTCCTGGGGCCTCAGAGCTCGCCCAGTGCCTCTGCCTTTCTCCCATGCCTATCTTCCCTGTGTACCATGGATACCAGAACTGATGCGGCAAGAGAACAGACCTCCCTAAGACTTTCCATCTGGGGCCCTGGTTCTGTGTTTTTCTATGTCAGTGATGATCACAGAATACTCTTGGAGTTGTCTTCTGTAATGGCTCTGGCCACCTTTTAAAGAGGAGGAATGGTGGAGTCTGGATAAACCTGGAGCTCCCTGAAGCACAGAGTATGCTTCATCTGTCTGTTCCTTGGTGCACTTAGGAATGAAAGGTATGGACCTGTGTATAATCACGCCACCCAGTGGGAATACTGGTGAGTGGAGGAGGGCTTCTTTGGAAACCTCCGATCTTTCCAGCCTTTAGACTCTGGGCCTAATATGCATATAATAGTTCAGTCACTCAGTCATGTCCAACTCTTTGTGACCCCATGGACTGCAGCGCACCAGGCCTCCCTGTCCATCACCAACTCCCAGAGTCTACTCATTTATGTTCATTGAGTCAGTGACGCCACCCAACCATCTCATCCTCTGTTGTCCCCTTCTCCATCAAGGCTATGGTTTTTCCAGTAGTCATGTGTGGATGTGAGAGTTGGACTGTGAAGAAAGCTGAGCGCTGAAGAATTGATGCTTTTGAACTGTGATGTTGGAGAAGACTCTTGAGAGTCCCTTGGACTACAAAGAGATCCAACCAGTCCATCCTAAAGGAGATCAGTCCTGGGTGTTCATTAGAAGGACTGATGTTGAAGCTGAGACCCCAATACTTTGGCCACCTGATGCAAAGACCTGACTCATTGGAAAAGACCCTGATGTTGGGAAAGATAATAATCACTAGTGGCCTGAAATCTATAACAGTATTACCATTGATCCAATCATCATGGATCTGCTGCTGCTAAGTTGCTTCAGTCGTGTCCGACTCTGTGTGACCCCATAGACGGCAGCTCACCAGGCTCCCCTGTCCCTGGGATTCTCCAGGCAAGAACACTGGAGTGGGTTGCCATTTCCTTCTCCAATGCACGAAAGTGAAAAGTGAAAGAAGTCGCTCAGTCGTGTCCAACTTGTAGCGACCCTGTGGGCTGCAGCCTACCAGGCTCCTCCGTCCATGGGATTTTCCAGGCAAGAGTAGTGGAGTGGGTTGCCATTGCCTTCTCCAGCATCATGAATCTGTAACTTCTCAAATCCTATGGGTTATTTGTGCTGTAGAGAGCTCTGTGATTTGGAGGTAGAGAGATACTGTGGCCATTTTACAGATGAGCATTTCTGAAATGGGAAAAAGACCCAACTCCTTTGAAGGGAGGGGTGTGCAGCGCGCTTGCCTAATTGCTCTATATTACTTCTCCCCTCTTTCCAATCCTTACACTTTAGAAAGTGAAAACAAAAAACGCAAACAGTGACATGGGGTTTATTTAGTGCTTAGTTTTTCAGGACAAAGTGTGACTCAAGAAGCAAGGGAGAGGCACAGAGAAGTCACTAGATACTTGCTCAGTGCATCTCTCCATGTCTTCTACTTTTTAATGTCAGAATCCCTCTTCATTGCTCAACTTCCAGAAAATTCACTGAAATTCTAATGTCGTTAGCTGTTGCATAGGTTACTTTGGGGGCAACTGCAGTTATTGAGTGATTAAATCTCCAGCCCTCTCCCTAACTAGTTGTATGACCTACAGCCAGTCATTAACATCTCTGTGTCTGTTTTCTCAGAAAATGGATGATCTAACCCCTAGGTCACCAGGATGGGTGAAGACTATGAGGAACAATACATGAAGTATATGAGATGCTTACCACACTCTTTGGTAAATAACGCTAGTTCCCTCTCTCCTGCTTGGACAATCCTTTGTATTCTGAAAAGAACTAGCCTATTTAGGGTGTATCACAACCAAAAGGAAGGCAGTCCCAAGTCCTCCCTCCCCAAGCTGGTTCAAGGCCAACCCAGATTCCATAAACCTTTCTGAAAGATTTCCATCTTTCTGTGCAGCAGCCCTCTTCCCAGAAACTGGCTGTGGCAGGTCAGTGCATTCTGGAACAATCTGAAAGGCCTGGGGCTCATCACCTTCCATCATTCTCTACTCATCTAGTCTCCAGCATCCCCTCGTGGAGACCTGGAAGAGGCAAGTGGATTTGATGGTGCAGCTGTGCCCCAAGGTCTCCAGTAGCATGGAGAAGCCAACCCTTTCTTCCTTCAGTAGACCTTGAAATGCAGATGCAGACATAGCCACGATTTAATGACAACCCACTCCAGTATTCTTGCCTGGAAAATCCTATGGACTGAAGATCCTGCAGGCTCCTCAGTCCATGGGGTCGCAAAAAGTCGGACATGACTGACCGACTTCACTTTTACTCTCTTACTACATGGGTCAAGAATCTTTGCCAGACTGGTTCCTTTGAGAAATCAGAGCCTCAAAGCTTGCAATCACTCAAATCCTAAAAACAACCAACTCATTGGTGGGCCCTGCTAGCCTCCTGGCTTCACTAGGTAGAGGGCCCTCAAGGGTACTCCTTGTGGAGTGCACCCCAGCTCCTTCCCCCTCTTCTAGATGAGGACGGTGGATGGACTGGATCCACACCTTGGACCTGCACAGCTGTCCTCCCAACTACTCTTCCGATCCTGCCCTGTATTCCTGTCCTGCTCATCCTTGCTTGGACCCCTCTCACATCCATTCTTTTTTGCTTATCCCAAGATGGATTAGAGTCTATGACCCCTCTCCCATCTGGGCTGTCCCCAGAGGGCCAAGCCTCATATCCACATAGAATTCCTGCAGAGCTGCCCTTCTCAGCCCCATCTCTCAACTTCCTAGGGTCCTGTAGCCTTTGCCTGCCTCTCCAAGACCTGCCTATGTGGTTGTCTTTCCTACCTCTGGCTGCCTGCCTTCCTGTTGTGGCAGCCAGCACTGTGATGGCTGAGTGTCGGGGGTATCATGTGAAGGGAACTCCAATTGTGGGGTCAGAAAATTTAGTTTGAGACCCACTCTGCTTCATAAGCTCTATAAGAACTTGGGCGGAAATGGGCAACTTTCATCCTCAGTTTGGAAAATCTGTAAAATGGGGAAAGCAGTAATGTATAAGTTGGAGTTTTTAGGTAAGGAATGGAAGGAATGGTAATCCATGTGAAAGAATTCGTTTTTTGATAGTGAGATGCCACACAGGCTCTCTACCTCTGCTGCTGACTTTATGTATCATAAGTGTCTCTAGTTACATTTCATCCTCCACCATTCTGCAGACAAAGTTGGATGTGGGGAAGGAACACTGGTTGACCACCCCTGGAATTGGATACTCTTTAATTATAATTTTATTTATTTTTCCCCTAATTATAATTTTATTGATCTTTTCTTAATATTGTATTATCCGTGTTATATAGGTTACTTCAACATGTTATGAACCCCATGATACATTGAAAGTATTATTATTTTAAACAGCAAACAGTCTTTTAAAGAGTATGAAATGAAAATTTTGGAATTTTGGAATTTTGAAATTTTACCATTTATACCATATCAAAACATCAAATTCCTTGGAATAAACCTAACAGAAGATATACAAGCCGTCTATGCAGAAAGTGGGGAAAATATTGGGGGAAATTACAGAGACCTAAATTAGTGGAGTGAGACACCATGTTTGAGTTATGAGTCAATATTGCAACGACGGCAGGTCACTGGATCTGGTCTTCAGATTCAGTGCAATGCCAATCAAAATCTCAAATGTGTAGAAGTGTATGTGTGAGTGTGTGTGTGTGTGTGTGTGTGATTTTAAAATCTTAGCCAAGGCACCTGAAAAAGAACACGGCTCACCAAAGAAGCCATGGTGTGAGTGAGTGCTCAGTCGTGTGCAACTCTTTACAACTCCACGGACTATAGCCCACGAGGCTCCTCTGTCCATGGGGTTTTTTCCAGGCAAGAATACTGGAGTGGGTTGCCATTTATTCCTCCTGGGTAGACTTGGATACTCTTGCCTAGGCCCGCTCTGTCTTGTATTTTACTCCAAACCAAAGATGGAGGCAGCTCAGGCAAGGGGATTTTATCATGCCTGGCACAGACCCCATTTTCCCATAAATCTCACGGAAGACAGAAGGCCCTAGAATTCAACAGAAAAGTCCCAGGGAAAGTCCCAGCCTCTGCTTCCCTAGCAGGGCAGGGCTGAATTAACCTACAGCCGTTTGAAGGATTCCTCAGAAGGTAGAATCTCAACAGAAGGCTTAAAAGTGTGAAGATATAGGAAGAATGAGGCCCCTTGATTGCTGTTGCGGTACTCCCCGCCTCCTCCCAGACCTCTAGGGTGACTCACAGTTGTCTCCATTTATTTTTTGACATGGAAGCCGAGCTCTTGGTCTTGTGGGGGTCACTGATCCCCAGTATCGTGTCCCGTTGCCCTTCCTGAAGCAACTGTGTGCTGGCAGCTCTCGCAAGGGACCTGTCCAGCTGTGCACACTCCAGCCAGCCCCCTCTACCTCCAGAGTGGGTGAAATGTTTCTCTCACATTCTTCATTCAAGCTGGGACTAGTGTGATGTTTCAGAAGTAAAAACCAAACTGGGAGCCAATTATGATCTTTCCACCTCAAGCAGATGTATGTTTTTGCTACAGGAAACCTGGATGTTAAGGAGAGGCAGAGAGGGCTGGGGAGAGGGCTGCCTGGGGTCATCCCATCACCCCTTGGGAGTACTCATCACCTGACTCCAAAGGGGACCCTCTGGCCCCTCTACTTTCTTGAACAGAGCCAGCCTCTCCCTGTTTACATGGCACCTGACAGCGTCTTCCTGTAAGTATTTACCTTGTAGAAGGGTCTTTTCACCCAAAGGAATAAGGAAAAGCCAGTGGGAGGTTTTTAGTGGCAGCACTTGTCATTCCAGACCCCTGATGGTTTGATTTTCATCATCATGTCAGACCTGGGACAAGGGTGAAGGGGGAGCAGGGATTGGGGAATCGATGAGTGAGGGAACCTATGGAAGAGGTCTGGAATCTTCCAGGTCCTTCTAACTGCTGGGACAGTGGAGCTCAGAAATTAAAGGAACATCAGGGACTGCAGAGGCTACCATGTACTTTCTGCTCCTTTCCTGCCTCCTTCCTTCTCTCAATGGCATGACCAGGGTTGATTCAGCAAGGAAACAACAGCTCCTCCCCGCCACTGACTGCACCCAGGGGAGATTCTCCCTGCAGGACTGTGGCTCTATAGCTGTTTCCTACCATTGCTGGGCCACAGCAGTCTCTGCGAGCTACTTTCTCTCTGGGCTCTGGATTTCTTGGGAAGGAAGGAATGATGGCTCTGCAAGGGCCCACCAGGAAGCACTGGTCTGACTGGAGTACAGGGAGCCACTCCTTGTCCGGGGTGAATTCTGAAATTCATCATGCGTGAGCTTACTGGTAATAAGATTACTAATAGTTTTCATGGATATTGAACAGGTGATTCTAATGCCCATTGAGGGAGGCTAGCGTGGATGACCTCTAATAGCTCTGTGAGCCCTGAGATTCTGTGAGCCTGAGATCCCTAATATTATTGCTAATATGCTGTAAATTATAATAATGTTTTCAATGATGCATATCATTAATAATAATGACCGTTATCACTCTGCCTTTCCCAACCTGAAGTGTGATCTATATAAATGGTAACTCCTCAGGCGTACTTACCAGAGATGATACTTACCACTGTTACTTTATAAGAAAGAAAACTCAGGCCAAAAAACAGACTCTGAAACCAGCTTCTCACGCTGGATGCCCCTCCTCCTCGAGGAGCAGGTGCTCCTGCCTCAGGCTATTCAGGACCCTCCAGTTCTTCGCAGCTGTCCATCTGCCCTCTTCCAGGCCTCCTCCCAGCCACCTCAGAAGCTCCTGGGATTGCCACAGTTGTCATCCTTCTGCCCCTGCTTGTCTGGTACAGGATTCTAGTCCTGCCTGGGTCCCTTTGACCCAAAGCTGGTCACGTTACCATGCTGGTCCCTTTGAAACTTAAAATCTAGTGAATTCTTCCAGTCAGAGGTGCCGTGTGGGCTTGAGGCCAATCCATCCACCCATACATCTCCTCCTGGGTAGTAGATCTATAGGTTATCTTTAAGGAGTGAAAATAGGCCATCTCTGTAAAACCAGAGACCTGGAAACCAGCTTAACCCTGCCCCTTGGGGAAGTGTGCCCCTCCAGTGTGTGCCCCGTGTCCTTCACTTTTATTTTGATTTCTCTCCACGCTAGAGAGTGCTCGGCATGCAGTAGGTCCGCAGATGCTTGCTGAAAGCACCTAGTGCTGATTGCTCCAACTCTCTCACTTTTTCTTCTGGTTCATTTTCTCAAGTTCAAGGTTCACATACCAAGATTCAAGCTCCGACCTAAAACCCAGCAAGCTCTGCATCTCTAATGGTCTCTGCAGTTCTGTAGGTAACTTCAGTGTAAATCAATTTATTGAATGTTTACCCAGCTCTGCCACTCACTAGCTGTGTGACCTTGGGCAAGTTATTTAACCCCTCTCTACCTTAGCTTCCCCAGTGGGGATGATAATAGTAACCCACTTGACTGGATTGTTTTGATGACAAATTGAGACAATCTATAGGAAGCTCTTAGAACAGTGCACAGCACATAGGAAATTCAATGAATGTCAGCTATTATCAATGTAATCTTGCAGTTCAACATCAACTTGGAAAATACCAAGCTTGTGTCAACCTATGAATGGATGAGAACTTTCCCATAATTAGGGTAGTTAAGGCAACCAGCCAATCCCTGGTAGACAGGCAGAATATTATCCTCGAGAGATCCCCCAAGGAATGTGTGGAAAGGGTATGATAGGAAACCCAGGAGGGTAACATTCAAGATTACTGGATGTAACTGAAGGCTTAATTCTCTTCTTCTTGGCAATATTCCTTCTCTAATGGTGAACAAGATACTTGCTTGTTACCAGGACATGCCAAGTCAGAGATGGAGGGGACAGGTGTGGGGCTCTGAGGTTTTGTCTCATGGGAAAGTGGGATTGGCCACAGAAAGGTCAGCTGATACATGTAACCATGGTTTGGGGAACCAAGGACACCTCAGATACAGCACTGGGGATTCAAAGGAAAGACATTCACCCAGGAAAGACATATAAATGCTGGATTTATATCACTGCTGGATGTGCCAGAAAGCACCAATGAACACATGTTACAGAGGAGGTGACAGAAGAAGAGGGGGTGTGCTCATCATCACCCCCAGATGGGCAGTCTGGACGGAGGGGCCCAGGGCCGTGGGAGGTTGGTCAGTAGGCTGACTGGCTGTGGACCAGACAGGCTTGGGGATCCCATGGAGATGGGTGAAATTCCAGATTCACCCTCTCATCAACAGGAAGCCAGGTAAGTAACTGCAGGCTTCACTGACATCCCAGGAAGGGCCTGGATAGTGAGATCTTCCTCAGCGCAGCCCCAGAGAGACTCCAGCACTCAGTGGTGGAGAGAATGCTGGCTGTGCTTCACCAGGAGTACACTCAACTGTTGGCTAAAAGGATCAGAAGATCCTTATCCCAACAAAGCAGAACAATAACCAGACTAGAGCCTGCAATCTGGGTCCATTTCCCCAGAGTCAGTGAGCAGAAGAAAGATGTCAAACATTGTCCCAAATAAGATCATGGGACAAGACCGCTGCACTTGTCCGAAGACACTGGATGGCCCTTCTGGGGATCACAGGATAGCTGGAGAGGGAAAGGTCAGCTTCCCTCTTTGGTCTGTTGGGAAACATATTAATTTCCCTCTGCTAGAGGCTGCAGGGAAGGGAAACTTATGAGCCTTGTAAACATTCACTGCTGTGAGCTTGGGAACTTGAAATAAGAAAATGAAAGCTGAGAATCTAAGATCTTTGGTTTAAAGGCTGAAAACACAAATAGATATTTTTAGACTGAGAAGGGGGTAGTGTTCCTTTGAGATGTTTGCGGAGCAATCCATGTAGGTGTCTGATTTTATTATTCAAAGGTAGAAACCTCAGTTGTTTACCTGTGAAAAGCCTTCTTTTCACAGCAAACTTTTCCTGCCGCCAACTGCATCACACAGGTCTGGGGAATCTAAGCGTGATGTGCAAAACTATGTGTTCAGATTTTGCCTGCTCTTTATCAACAGTCTTTTTTTTCGGATGCATGCATGCTTACTCGCTCAGTCATGTCCGACTCTTGGCAACCCCATGGACTATAGCCCACCTGGCTCCTCTGTCCATGGAATTCTTCAGACAAGAATACTTGACTGAATAGCCATTCCCCTCCCAAGGGATTTTCCCTACCCAGGAATCAAACCTGGGTTTCCTGCATTGCAGGCAAATTCTTTACCGTCTGAGCCACCAGGGAAGCCCTTTCGTTTGGATAACTGTGTCTATTTCACCAGCAGCAGTTTGCAGAAATCCCCATTGCTGCAAAAACAGAGGAAGCCCCACCCAGTTTACTGAAGCCCTGAGACCTTTACTGCAAACACTGAGAACAGACAACAGAAGACACAGAAGTACTCAGCCTGTATTTACAAAAAATCGATACCCACAGACTCTGGGAGAAAAGTTACTACCCATGTGGGAAGGGGGACATCTGAGACAGTGACCTTCCTCTTACCTGGTTAGAAATGATATCACTTAAAAAAAAAAAAAAAGCAAGTCTAAGTTCTTTTGGAATTTTAGTGCTGTAATCATGGCAAAATAAAAATCTCCTTTGAGGAGAATCTGTGGACTGTATCAATTTGTTGACTGAACTTGGGGGAGAGGGTTGAAGTCTTGCCAGAAAGATTAATAATTCAGACAGGCTCAGAGTGTATCAGCCACCTCTCTTCTGCAAGAGATCAGAGAGCTAAAGCCTTCTGTCTATCAGGAAAGAGGATCTGGTAGGCAAACACCTCTTCAGTTAGAGGTTTTTGAATTAGGAAGAGACAGGAAGATGGGTTTGGTCTTTGGAGTGCGCTATTGTGAGGTTTTCTGTCTCTAGGAGACAAAGGTATAGGCTTTCAGGGCAGAGAGGACCAGATGAGGCTGGAGGTGGAAAACTATTAAACAAGGGACCTCTAGAGGTCACCAGGCCAGGAGGAGGAATGGTAAGGTCTGGGCAGGACCATCTGAAGCCTGGGTGGATTTTCCTGGCCAGAGTAGGAATGTATACAAGCCAAAAAAGGCCAAAAAGACTAACATGGGGTCAGAAGAAGTCACTTAACCAAGAGGACCTTGAGTCAACATTCTGAGAATTTTAGTCCTTGAGACCAAACCAAGGGCTTTCAGATCAGACTATAAATTTGACTACTTCAGCCAGGACAAAATACTGTCTGAAGCTAATGAGTTGAAGGGAGGAAGAAAGAGTGGGGGAGGTAGTGTGATGTCATGGGAAGAGCTAAGGGTTTGCAGCCAGACTTACTGTGTGACCTTGTGCAAGTTACTTAACCCCGCTGAGCCTCAGCCCTTCATCTGAAAGACTGGCATAATAGTATTTACCTTGAAAGGCTGCCGTGAGGGTTTAGTGATATGTGCAGCTGAAGCAGCAGCACAGGACCTAGAACTGTAGGAGCTCAGTAACTGTTAGCTTCCTTCCCCTTCCAGAAACTGAGCTTGCAAGTCAGTGGCTGTACATGTAGAGCTGGCTATATGAGCTCCGTGCAGTTCTCAAGCCCTTTAAAGCCAGTTAGTCTGAACTGAGATGTGCCGTGTGAAACACACATCAGATTCCCGACACCATGTACAGAAAAAGGGTACAATATCTTATTAATAATTCTGTAGTGATTATATGTTGAAATAAAAATAGTTTTAATATATTGGGTTAAATAAACTATATATTAACTTCACCTGGTTCTCTATACTTGATTTAATGGCCTTCTAGAAAATTTAAAATTACAGGGCAGCACAGACTTTATACCTCTTAGACAGTGCTGACCTAGACACTAGAGGAAGATAGGGTTGGGAAGCTGTGTTCCAGAAGCTCATTTGTTTCTCTACCGTGGGTCTGTGCTTTGGTTTGTTGTCTTGCGTGCATGTATACTCAGTCACTTCAGTTGCAGACTCTTTGTGGCCCTGTGGACTGTAGCCCGCCAGGCTCCTCTGTCCATGGGGATTCTCCTGGCAAGAATACTAGAGTGGGTTGCCATGCCGTCTTCCAGGAGATCTTCCCGACCCAGGGATCAAACCTGAGTCTCTTGTGTCTCCTGCATTGGCCAGCGGGTTCTTTACCCCTAGCTCCACCTTGTTTTCCTGCTTCCCATGTATACCTGTGGCAGATTCATTTTGATATTTGACAAAACCAATACAATATTGTAAAGTTTAAAAATAAAATAAAATTTTTAAAAAAAAGACCTTTTTGAAAAAAAAATGCCATCTTGGGCACAGAGTGGGTGCAAGGCACTCTGGCGCCCCTAGTGGCCACGTGTGGTGGTGGCCACTGTCCAGGAAAAAGGAAGCGGGGCTGAAGGTGAGAGGACAGAGCCGTCAGGTGGTAGGTAGCCTGGACAGACTGAACTATTCCTTCTTCGCCTGGAGCTTCATTCCAGACCCTCTACTGACCTTTACTCCAGGAGGGCGGGCCCATTCTCTCTTAGTTCGGAAGGCTCCCGTCTTATATGTGAACTTGGCAGGAAGCAGGCTCTCACCAGGCAGAACCAGACACAGGTGTGAGAGAAAAATGCCATCTCAAGGCCACCTTCAGAAAACCACAGAGTTTCCAGAGAAATAAACAGCAGACTTCACAGACACAGGAATGTTTTTTTTTTTTTTTTTTTTGTCTCTCCGAAGAAGTGTGGTTAGTTGTTTTTAAAACTGTACATTTTACTGTACACTTTTTTTTTTTTTTTTTTTAGCAAAGGAGAAGGTTGGCATTTGTATTCTGCCCACAGGGATGTCGCTTTCCAAACCTGGCAAACACAAGTGCTAGAAACATGTCATGTCACGACAGAGCTTGGAGCCGCCGACGAGAACAGACAGCTGGTTCCCCTCGCTTCCCAAGCCTACCCCTTTTCCTCTAGGCGTCTGAACCCAAAGGCAAAAAAGAGAGTGGCACTTGGGGTCACCTCCTCAATGGCTACATTTAGAAAAGGCTGAGTGAGAAAGTGCAGAGGGAAAAAGGAGAGGAGGAAAGTGGGGCAGAGAAAGGGAGGGTGGGGGAGATTTTTCTTTCACGCCACCGAGGCTGGAGGTCTCCCATGACTGCAGAAAGCTTGTGCTCCAGCGCTGGGAGTGGAAGTGAGCTTGTGGTCTCAGGAAGAGCCCGGCCCGGTCTGTTGATGACCTGGTCAGGCCCAGAAAGGGACTGGGGGAAGGCAGAGAGGCACCAGCAGAAAAGGAATGAAGACAGGAGACAGGAGGGAAGGTGAGGAGAGAGAGGAGGGGGCAGGGAAGGAGGAAGGCATGGGGTCTGGAGGCTCCTGGGCGGGAGCCAGAAGGCAGTCCTGCATAGACGGTTCCCCGCCCTCTGCCTGTGTGTTCTGGGCAGGGCTGGGAGACCACCAGCTCAGCTCCAGGCCTGAGCCCATCAGAACGTTTCAGCCCCAAATGGACTCACCTGTATGCGTTGTAGGCTGCGTGGTCGGCAAGTGGCAGAAGGAGGGAGAGTGGGAGACGGAGGCTAGAACTCTGTGGTGGAGGTTTGGGAGAGAAAGGAATGAGGTGGGGAGAGGTAGTGTGTTGGCAGTGAGGCGAGACCTCGGACAGACAGGGGCCAAGAGAGACAGAGATGCTGGGGAAGACCCTCCAGATGCTTCCAGATGCCTTCCCCCACACTGGCCACAAGTCCTCTGTCTCCTCTCGCCAGTGTCTGTGAGTGTGGGGTTCAGTCTCCAGATGGACAGGAACCCGTGTGCCCCTCCTCACCTTGTCATTTCCATGACAGATCCGCCTCCTGACTGGCATCATGGAAGGCAGCCCCTGTGTCCCCGTGTCCCACCCTGAGCCACCTTCTTCAAGAACAACGAAGGACAGGCTCTACACACAGAAACGCCCTAGCCACGGTGAAGACTTGGTAACAGATTTCAGACACCACCCCCAAGAGGTACGTGGCCTTGGGCCCTGCCCTGACTTGGTCACTAACTCACTATGTGACCTTGGGCAGGTCCCTTGGACTCTGGCGGGAAGGAGAGAGAAGGTTGAAATGATCGCAAACACCTCTTCGATCTTCAAAATCCTACAACTCATTTAGTCATGAAGAGTCCTTAGTCCTTCGAGCTGGAAGGGATTGGAGATTTGGTACACTCTTGGTATTTTATGAATTAGGAGCCTGAGGTCCCAGAGAGAAGGGGTCTTGCCTGCTGTATTCAACTGGATATTGGGTGGTGGCTCTGAAACCCAGACTTGCAGCTTTGGACTCTGTGTCCAGTGCTCCTTCTGCTCCTTCGAGTCTGCTCCCCTTAAGAGAAAACCTCTTGGCAAGCCCCTCACAACCATGCCCCACCCTGTCCAGCTTCCCTTAAAAGAAGCAAAAATCCCAAAGCACCTCCATAAGTTAACATACCTTATACCCATGGGTCTCATAAAACCCTTCTCCCTCTCCCGCATGTAGAGTCCTGGAAGTTACCCTTCTGGTTTAAGCTGATGTGCTGGGTGTGGGGCGTTGTGTTTGAGAAGCAAAGGAAGCTGGGCCAGCGATGGGGGGGTTCACTCACCCCTCCTGAGTGTGGGGACTTGGGAATAATGAGAGAGTCTAGGTGAAGGACTTCAATGTTCCCCCAAACAAATGTGCCACCCAAATCATTCCCTGCTTTGCTCAGCTGGCAGCAACTGCCCACTACCAGGGCTGCTGGGACCTGCTTTTGTGTGGCATAAATTCTCCATTATCTGTGTCACTGAAGAGGAGGAGTCTGGGACGTGGAAGAAATAAATTAAGAAACAAAAACAACACTGGAACCATCCACAATCCAAAGCCGCTTGCTTATAGGCTACATTTGTGATTAGAAGGGCAGGAGCCCTGCCTTTCCAAACACTCAGGGCTCAGTCTGACATGTGAGCGATCGAGTCCGCTTTCCCTGAGCACACCCCGACGGGTGGTGGGGGACGGGCCTGGGAAGGTGTGTGTGGGTGGCGTAGTGGGGAGGGGGGAGGCCGTTGACAGGGAGACAAAATGGTCCCTGGATGTAAACATCACCATGGAAACTCCACAAAGACTTGTGGGTAAAGATGCTTCCCCTTCCCCCACCCTGGTAGGGTGGGAGGGAGGAGGCCCACCCCCAGGCCTACACCGTGCTCTCCATCACCCACTCGGAGCTGCCGAAAGTTCCTCGGGCCCCCACCAGGCCACTCTCCTCGAAGGGCAAGAGCATGCCATTTACAGAGAGGCTGCGCTTTGTCCAGATGTTCGAGACCCTCCGCGGGGGGCTGTAGCCACCGGGGGCGACCCCTCCGGTAGCCGCGGCCGCAAAGTCCCCCATGTCGAAGGAGTGGCTGCGTTTGGCCTTGCCCTCCAGGGGCAAGGGGAGCAGGCTCCTGGCCCTGGCCGCGGGCGGCCCCAGCAGTGGCTCTCGGTCCGAGGGGTGGCCCTTGGCCGACGTCCCAGACCCCCTCCCGCCTGGAGTCCTGGAGTCCAGCAGCTCCTCCTTTCTCTGACTTTTGAGGTCCAAGGAGGCGAAGGCCCCCATGAGGCGGTCAAGGTTGGGCTTGGGGCGGGGGGCAGGGGGTGGGAGCCTCCAGGGGCCCCGTCCCAGCCCCTCCCCAATGCCCAGGGAGCTGGAGGAAGAGGAGTCGCTGCCTCGGGCCAGGCTGGCACTGAAGTCCATGAGCTCGTTGCGAACCACCACCTTGGGTGGTCCGGGCACGGGGGCCCCGCTGGGCACGCTGCCCAGAGCGGGCGGCTGGGCCCCGTTGGTCTGGGAGTGCACGTTGGTGACGGCCGCCGCGGGCTTCCCCGCGCCCTCCTGGTTGCAGACCTTGTAGCGCACCATGAGGATGACGATGAAAACCAGCAGCGTGGCCACGATGATGCCCCCGATGACCAGGATCATGGTGCCGCCCAGGATCTGGCTGTGCATGGACTGGCACTGCGGGTAGTCAGCCTTGGTGAAGAACTGGGCGCAGCCCACAATGTTGGTGGCCGTGAGTGTCGTGGCTGTGTCGTCCCACATGGCCAGCACGCACAGGTCGTAGCCAGTCCCGGACACAAGGTTGTTGACCACAAAGGCCTTGTTGGAGGCTGGGATCATCCTGGGAGGTGGAGGGGATAGGTCCAGACGGGGAGGGATGGTGAGGAGCAGTCAGGTGATGGGGGGACAGGGGCAGAAGTGGAAGAAAGAGATAGGGTGACAGAGAGGAGATGTGGAGAAGGAGAGAGCCACAGGCGCAGAGAGAATGAGGCAGAGAGGGGAGGTGACGGGTGGAGAGACAGGAAAAGGGAGAGAGGGCGAGACAGAGAGGAGGGGACCCAGGCAGGAGAACAGAGATGGGGGGAAAGAGAGAGGAAGATTCCGGGCCAGGGGGCAGATGTGTCAGAGCCGGATACACAGAGAAAGAGACATCGGCAACCAGGTGCGGAAAACAACCCAGAAGATGTGGAAATAAATCGATGATGAGTGTGACCAAGAAGGGAATGGAACAGGAGGTAGTTGACGGTGGTAAGCGGTTAGAGTTGGAGGTTCGGAGACCAAAGGGGAGAGATTCAGGGGAGAGGAGAGAGAGAAGGCATGGGGGAGGGGCGGAGGGGGAGGCAGAGAGATTAAAGATGTGAAGCAGCAGCAATTAAACAAAAGGGACTCCCCACCTCCTTCTGCCTTGTCTGCTTCAAACAGCCCCCTCAGTCTCTGGGCCATGGGGGTGAGACTCAGGTCAGCCATAGCCGCCCAGCCCGAGGGCTGCCTCCACCCGCTGTCTGTCCTGGGAGATTCCCCAGCACTGACTGAGCGCCGTTCAGAGCCTGAGCTGTCACAGACAAGGTCCTGTCCTGAGGGCCCAAGGCCATCCTCCTCTCTAGATGGCTTTCTCACGTCTCAGGAGGGACAACTTCACTGCTGCAGATGGGTTGGGGTGTGTGGGGGGGTCTAGGCAGAAGGAAACTGGAGGCGTGAAGAGGGGCGTTGCTTGGAGAGGAAGGGCAGGGTGCAATGTTGAAGACTGGGGGGAACTCTGCTTCCCAGAGTGGGGGAGGGGTCCTCCGTCACTGCCATAGCAGGCCAGGGCCATCCAAAGACCCCCGGGGCAGTATCACTGGTTGGGGAGGCCTCTACGGCTCCCTCCACCTTAAGGGAGGGTCAGAGGGGGCAGCAATCTCCCCACACTGGGGCCGGTCCACCCTAGCCTTAGCCCTTCCAGCATGCCTTCTGGGGGGAGTTCCTAGAAACGACGCCTGTCTCATCCCACATACACTCTTGCAGAAATACTCACCTCGTCCGAAAGGAGCCACATCTCCCTGCAGCCTCCCCACCGCCCCCCAGACCCACACTGCCAAAGAGCCCGGTGTGCTCCTGTCCCCTGCTACTCCAGCGCCATCTGTGCCCGTCAATGGCTCACACCCAGGCAGCTTAATTGAGACCTCAAACATGAAATCCTGGAGCCTGAAGACTTCCACCTGGGAACTGCGCACGGAGGCTGGGACTGACAGGCAGGTATTGACGTCTCGTCAGTGGGCAGCCCTGGAGGCTCCTGCCTCCCGCCTCACTCTCGGCCCCTCTAGGCTGCTGGGGAAGCCACACGAGGAAATTGAGTCCTCTGCCCCATGCCCACCTCCATCCTATAGCTACAGTGCGTGGGGCAGAAGAGGTGAGTGGAGGAGTTGGGGGCCTGGATCCAGCAAAGGCACTGCACCCAGCCCCTTAGGTCTATCTGTTCCACCTGTGCGTCATGGCAAGCCTGGGCCCTCAGATCACAGAGGACTGGCCAAGGCTCAGAGAGGTTAAGTGATTTGCCTGAGGTCACCCAGCTGGGACTGCCAGGATGAGGCAGTTGGGGCTTTGACACTAGCTTCTAGATCCACAGTCTGGGCTTATTCCTTTCCACAAATGAGGATGATTTTCCTCATCTCAGTGAAAACCTTGCCCCGGCCTGTTGCAGATCAGCCAGCCCCTTCCATGGAGCAGCCTAGCTCACTGAGGCTCACGCTCCTCCACAAACAGAACCTCGGTTCTGCTGGGCCCACTGCTGTGCAGAGTCCACTTCCTTCCACCTCAGGGTAGCGATGTGAGCGTCGTGAGTTGGAGCAGCAGGAGCTATGCACACCCAGAATAGTGCAATAGTAGGCTGTGTGCTTAGTCGCTTCAGTTGTGTCCAACTCTTTGCGACCCTATGGACTGTAGCTTGCTAGGCTCCTCTGACCATGGGGTTTCTCCAGGCAAGAATACTGGAGTGGGTTGCCATGCCCTCCTCCAGGGGATCTTTCTAACCCAGGGGTTGAACCCGTGTCTCTCAGTCTTACACACTGGCAGGCAGGTGCTTTACCGCTAGTGCCACTGGGAAGCCCGATGACAGTAGAGCAAATGCTTCAAGGCAAGTGTGTTCAGGCTCTGCTTTAGGCACCCTATGTCTATCAACTCGCTTAGCCCTACAGCAACTCTCTGAAGCAGCTACTGTCGTTGTCTTTTTTCTGCAGAGGTGTTAGGCAAACGTAATATGGCCAAGTCAGTATTCAGACCCAGGCAGTCCAGCTCCTATCCACTCTGACCCACCTCACTCGGCCACCTCTCTGGGTCATGAGTAATAAAAGAACATATCCCTTTAGGGCGGGGATGGGTTGGCTGGTTTATTGAACCCCTGATATGTGACAAGGGTTTTCACACTCAATATTGTGTTTAAACCTCACCACAATCCCAGGACACAGGAGAGGGACTCTGAGCCTAGAAATCATCTCAGTATTTAGCTGTCTTATCCTGGAAGCAGACCCGGCTATTACTACTACTACTACTACTACTACTACGAAGAGTAGCCAACACTGAGGGCTTCCTCTGTGCCAGGATCGTTAAGAGGATTAATTCATTTAATCCAACAATTGTTGGGAGGTCGTTATTATTACTGTTTTACATGTAAGAACCTGAGGCACAGAAAGGTTAAGTTTCCTGCCTGAGAGTGCCCAGCTAGTACGTGGCAGAGCTGGGATCCGAACCAGACAGTCTGGCCCCAGAGCCTCCGCTCCTGATCGCTGTGCCTTGCTGCCTCACAGCCACTGCCCTGTCTTCCTGCCCTCCCTGGGGCGACGTTGTGTGGACTCTGCCCGGCCTCTCCCCATCCCCCTTGCTTCCTGAGTCAGGGAAGATCATGATGCGATGAAGCTGCAACTGGGCTGCTGTTAAGGGAGGTGTTTCAGGGTGAGGCTGATCCTTAGCAAGCAGCTGGCACCAGGGATGAAGGGTCAGGCTGGGGAAATCCTTGCACTGTAAATGGTCCATCAGAAGCAAGGCCAGATAGAAAAGCCTGCTTTCCAGGATTAAGAGCAGAAAAGCAGCTCTTGTTTTCTCTGGGGGGTTGGGTGTGTGTGTGTGTGTGTGTGTGTGTGTGTGTGTGTGTGTGTTTGTGTGTGTGTGTGTGTGTGTGGACTTAACAGGAGAACTAGAACCAGCTGGCTCAAACCTCCTTGGAAATCAAGCTTTCCTTTGCTGACAATAATAACCAACATTCACCAAGTGCTAACCTTGTGCTGGGCAGTTTACATGTAGTATCTCATTTAGCCTCTTAACAATGATAAGCTATCATTCCCACTTAGGAAAGGAGGAAGCTAAACAGTTTTCACTTTCCCTTGGGGGAATGGAGCTGAGACCAGATTTGTATCCAGGATTCAGAGCCCGGTTCTTAATCACAAGCAAGACTGCTCCCCACTCCAGGCAGCAAAAGGACGGCCTGCGTGAGAAAGTCATGTGAATCAGGCACTATTCAAACCCTAGTAACAGAACCAACCTTATCTCCTGCCCATGTGGCCATGTCCACCCCATTTTGTTCCTGACTACTTACTGCCCCCAGACTAGATCTGGGGAGCCTGGATCCCTCTTTGAGACAGACTGGGACCTGGGGCCCTTCACTGCAGTGCTTGCACCTGGACAAATGTCTCCTCGAGCAACGGCATACAAAGAAGATTCCCTTCTCCAGGGGATCTTCCTGACCCAGGGATTGAACTGGGGTCTCCCACATTGCAGGTAGATTCTTTATCATCTGAGCCACCAGGGAAGCCCTGCAAAGAAGCTGCTGCTGCTGCTGCTAAGTCAGTTCAGTCGTGTCCGACTCTGTGCGACCCCATAGACGGCAGCCCACCATGCTCCCCCGTCCCTGGGATTCT
>NW_011495047.1:10548203-10552348 GCF_000754665.1 Bison bison bison | reverse complement strand
TCCAGGCAAGAATGCTGGAGTGGGTTGCCATTTCCTTCTCCAATACATGAAAGTGAAAAGTGAAAGTGACGTCGCTCAGTTGTGTCCAACTCTTAGCAACCCCATGGACTGCAGCCTCCCAGGCTCCTCCGTCCATGAGATTTTCCAGGCAAGAGTACTGGAGTGGGGCGCCATTGCCTTCTCTGACAAAGAAGCTACAAAGGACTAAAAGTAACTGCGTGCATGTGCAGTTGGGGCAAATTATGAACAACAAGCTACAAAAAGGCCAAAACCCAACTGCCACTTCTGAGGTGCTAAAAGCAAAAGCAGGGTCCTGTGCATGATCTCTGCACACAGCACCAACACAGGGGTGGGCAGACCACCCAAGCCACCCTTTGAGCCTGACCCACCAATCTGTCCCACTCTTGTCCCATTTAAGGGACCAGCTCAACCCCCTTCCCCCTGGGGGGTGAATAAGGGCACCTGTACTTGTTTCTGCTTCCTCGTGCTACAGCAGGAGCCCCAATAAAGCCTTGCCTGAATTTCTCATCTGGCTGTTAGCAATCTCCATTGATTAAAGAGTCCAAGAACCCAGGTTATTGACAACTTCACTCCTACCCACACCCTACTAGCACTCTGGCTGGGAGGCTGTGCCTTCTGAACGTCTCCCTCTTTCCATCACCACACTCATGCTTTTGCCTGGGCCTCGTCGTTTCTGGTCTGGATGGATGCAGTGTTCTCCAAACTGGCCTCCCCGCCTCTGGTTGTGCTTCCTTGAAGTCTGTGCTCAGCACCATCATCTCCAGAGTGCTCCAGCTAAAGCACAACTCTGGACGTGTCCCCTGGCCGCTGAAACAGTCTTCAAGGGCTAACCATTACCTACAAGGGATGTCCAGGGTCCTGAGCTGGGCTCCCAATCCAGACTTCCCATCCCATCCTTGCCCTTCCACTCACATACCCTCATCCTAGCCCATGTTCTTAGAACAACTCAGAATCAGTTAGGCCTTGTGGTGCAGAGGGCACACTCACAGAGCAATGGGATGATAAAGGACCACTTGTAAAGGGACTCGTTACAAAGAGTGGACAGGGGATGGGGACCACAGAGCACAGGCAGTGACCCAGGGCTAGCCGCAGCCAAGCTGTTTCCAGATTCAGGAAGGAGACTCACGCAGGTCGGCACTACTCCGAGTGTGGCCCATAGGAGGGTGGTCGTTCATGAGCTGTTTGTTCCTGGTCCCTGATCAGACAGCACAGACATTGAGAGTAAGCTTTAAGAATGTTTTACAGCCATTTGGCACTGGTTGTGACACCTGAATGAGTGATCATTTTTTTCTGATAAAGTGTTTCTATGATATTCTTAAAAAAGCATTGGTCTGCAAAAAAGAAAGCTGGTCGTTCACCACAAATACCTTGCGAAGCACTGGCCTAGGCAGAGCAAGGTGCCTCAGGCTTGGCACTGCTGACACTTGGGCGATGAGTTTTGGTGGGGGGGCGGTCCTGTGTACTATATGTGTTTATTAGCAGCATCCCTGGCCTCTACCCACTGGGTGCCAGTAACCCCCCCTCCCCAGTTATGACAACCAAAGATGTCTCCAGACATTACCATCTGGGGACAGAATCACCTCCTGTTGGGACACATCAGTCTAGAAAACTTGGTTGAGGGACAGAGACAACCAGTGGCAACTGTACAGGGTGAGGACCAGACAGGTACCCCAGCCTCAAGTCTATTCCCTCTTCCCAGGCTTCTGCTACTGCTCCCCATGACCGAACCCAGCTGAAAGCCAGAGTTCATGGGCACGCATTGGTCAGCCTTTCAGGGCACACAGCAGTGGGCAGGAGGGGCAAATGGATCTGGAGAGGCAAGAAAAGAAAAAAAAAAAAAGATGTCTGGCACAACTATTGGGTCACAGCCCTCTTTGTGAAAGACTCATCCTGAAATCCTGATAGATTTCTTTCCGTCACATAAACTGGCAACATCTCTTTTAGTAGAAAACATGAATTGCTATTTTAAGTTGCTCCAAAGTGTTAAATTTAATTAAGCTCATACGCTCTAAAGCGTAATTTAAAACTGCCACCCCAAGTGCTTACCCAGGAAACACAAAACAAGCGTTAAGTGGCTGCTTCTGAGCTGTTTTTCCTCCTCCCCCCCCCCCCTTAATATTCTTTTGGTATTTGTTCATTCAGTTTAACACTAGCAAATAAATATACAGCTGATTTCTACAGTTGATAGCAGAGGTTTTAGAAGAAATCACACAGGAGCATATTGGTTACTCTCTCATAGTGGTCATCATTCTCATACTGGTTATTCTCTGCCATCTGTCTTCCCTTCATCTGCCCGCTCCTGAACGACAAGGAACTACATTTCCCAGACTCCCTTGCCTGTCCCCAAGCTCCTTTGCTTCCCAGGTA
The DNA here is from genome assembly GCF_000754665.1 of Bison bison bison. Lineage (NCBI taxonomy): Eukaryota > Metazoa > Chordata > Mammalia > Artiodactyla > Bovidae > Bison > Bison bison. The sequence goes on along the minus strand of NW_011495047.1, from coordinate 10,549,960 downwards.
GAGTTGGCCAATGGAGGCCCTAGCAGGTAGGAGGAGGGGAGAGCCTGGTATTTCTTCCTCTTTTTCTGCTTCAAGTGGTATCTGCTTGTCAGCTCCTGAGCCTCCTCTGTGATCCCACCTTCAGGGGTTCTAGCTCCTGCCAGATAGACCTGGATCTTAGGCTCTGATCAGACCATCTCCTCCATGTGCCTCAAGTCCTGGGGTGGGGTGGGTGGTGGCAGTGGCTTCTGGCTATAGCTAATCTCTGCGATGCTCACCCCTCAGCAATTCCATCACCTGTAACCCAACCCCAGTACCAGATTCCTTCCTAGATCTAGAATGCTCATTTTTTCCCTTGACTGAATCCTAGGTGACATAAGAACATATACTTTACACGACAAGAAGGAAAAAATTGTTTTTTCCTTGCATTTCTGGAGAAAACTGTCATTACTTCATGTCAGTAGCATCACATCTTATCTAGTAGAACTCCAGCTGAAGGCAGCACTTTGCCGCCTTCTCGGAATCACTCATCACTCCCCAAATCTACCACCTGGCACTTTTGCACAGAGCAGACCCTCATCCTGGAAATCACTTGTGTTTTCCACCTGGTGACCTCGTCTTTCGAGGCCTGACTCAGCGTCACCTCCGACCCCATCTCTACTTTCTGCTCCCACAGCCCCTCCTGCCTTCCTCCAATAGAGCCCTTCTCCACAGATGCCTGTGTCTCCCTGGAGGACACGGGCTGTGTCTTCATCTTTGCATCTCCTCTGCCAATTCATAGTATCTGGCCTTGAGTCACTGCTGAGTAAATATTTACCCTATGGTTGAGCAGTGAATGAAAGAGTGCTTTGCTAAATGTTAAGGCCTGTACAAATTTGAGGGATTCTTAGTTAAATATAATACGATGGCTGGTGACTCTCAGACACTGGCTGGTCCTAAGGAAATCTTCCTGGAAAGGCATTTTTCTACATCTTTGAAGGGCACCCCTGATAATCTTTATGAACTTGCACATAGACACATGTTGGACTGTGTGAGTGCAAGTGAATGTGTGTGTGTGTGTGTGTGTGTGTGTGAAAAGATGTGTGGGAGACATGTCTGTGTGTCTATCATTTGAGAGTTGACTGCCTGAGTATTTGTGTGTGTGTGTGTGTGTGTGTGTAAATGTTCACATACAAATGGTACGCAAAGGTTCTGGTTCCATCCAGCGTTGGTTACTGCTATGTCCCTCTTCTACCCAGCTTCCTCAGTGCCCCAGAGACTCCACATGTCCCCCAGTACTTCTGAGGGGACTCCCCACATGACCTCTCCCAGAGACACTTGCAGGCCAAGTCTACTTCTCCCTAACTGCTACCTTTAAAGCTACTGCTAGCTTTACTACCGGAGAATACGATGGCACCCCACTCCAGTATTCTTGCCTGGAAAATCCCATGGATGGAGGAGCCTGGTAGGCTACAGTCCATGGGGTTGCAAAGAGTAGGACACGACTGAGTGACGACTTCACTTTCACTTTTCACTTTCATGCATTGGAGAAGGAAATGGCAACCCACTCCAGTGTTCTTGCCTGGAGAATCCCAGGGACGGGGGAGCCTGGTGGGCTGCCGTCTGTGGGGTCACACAGAGTCGGACACGACTGAAGCGACTTAGCAGCAGCAGCAGCAGCTTTACTGCTACTACTACTACTACTACTACTACTACTACTACCATTAAAGCTATACTACTACTACTACTACTACTACTACCATTAAAGCTATACTATTCCTGGAACATCTGGGAATGGG
>NW_011495047.1:10536961-10548103 GCF_000754665.1 Bison bison bison | reverse complement strand
GAGGTTCTTAGAGGCCACCTGAGCCTGGGGGCAAAGCCTGTGAGCGGATCACCGATGACGACTGGCCCCCTTTCGTGGGCTCACTCCAGACCGCACTCCCCAGCCACCTGTGCCCTGGGCGGTGTCCAGGTGGCGAGTTCTGGCAAAGGGGACACAGCAGCAGCAGTGTGTATACCTCTGGGCCAGGCCCGGAAACAGGGGGGCTCCCTGCTCCATTCTCCCTGGACCCTGGGTGCGGTGACCATCCTCAGCCCACCCGAGGGGTGCTGGAAACCTGGTGCCCAAGTCTGCATGTGAGGAAGGCCTCCTGACAAACCCGGGAGACCACCCTGGACCCCCGGGAGAGCAAAACATCAAACTCCCCCATGCTTGAGCCTTTTGCATTTGCCTCCATTCACCCCAGGAGCTGGCCTCTCCTGACTAATCCAGCCCCCTGCAGACATAATGAGGTGACCCTGAGGAGTTCATTATGTGTAGGTGTGTGACAGAGAAAAAGAGAGGGGGTGAGTGTGTGTGTGGGGGCAGATGACTGAAGGGGAATGTGTGTGTTTGTGTAAGAGGAAGCAGTTGGTGCTGGTGTCTACACAAGAAATGCAATTCTTGCCTTCCTGGAGTTGGGAACAGACACCACGTCTTTCACCCCAGCCTCCATCCCCTCAGCTCCCAGCACTTTGAGGTGCTCTCCCTTCCTCCCCTTCCCCCTCCCCTCCCCCATCAGCAATGCACCGGCCTCCTGCTGAGCCCCGGCACTAATTTGGAGACCACGTCAAGCTGCCCCCACTCCACTTCGCTGGCTCTGCACCCTCATTACTGGCTCTTCACAGAATCCCCAGCCTGCCAAGCTCCCTGGCCGGCCATGACATCTCAGGGCACATGAAAGGGCCTCATTAAACCAAGGCAAGCAGCCTGGCTCCCCAGCCCCTCCCTCTACCTGCCAGTCCCAAAGGGCCGGTTGGCTTCCCTGCGCAGCTGCAAGGGAGGAGAACCCATGCGGCTGGGTCTATCTGGCATATGATTTATTGAGTACATACTATGCACCCAGCACTTGATAGGCAGGGTCTCTCTGATTCTGCACACTGACTCTGTGAGTAGGAATAATTATCTCCATACTACAGATGAAGAAACTGAGACTCAGGTAGATCAGTCACCTGCTCAAGTTCACACAGCTGGAAGGCGGCTGAGCCAGCTTTGTAAGCCAGGGCTGCCAGGCCACCCAGCATGATCTTCCCTGTACCGTATTATTACCTTGAACTGAACTGGGCAGAATCAGATCATAGCAGAAGCAAATCTCAGTGTCTAGCTGTTTGACAGCAAGTAAAACACAAAAAACACAAAATTGTTACTACAATGGCAGGTAACATTTATTGAACACTTACTATATGCCAGTCAGTGTTCTAAGCACTCTACCTGTATTAACTGATTTAATCCCCACAGCAGCTCTATGAGGGAGGTACTATTATTACCCCCAGTTTACACAAAAGAAGAAATCAAGGCTCAGAGGAGTTAAGTGATCTGCTCAACAGAGAAAACATTTGTGCCTGGCCGAGACTTGAACCCAGCACTCTCAATCAATGCTCTTGATAACCCTGAAGTACCTCTCGTAATAATGCTCCCCACTTTAGAGATGAGAATTAGCCGAATTGACCTGAAGCCACAGAGCTAATCAGAGACGAGAGTTCCATGAGTGGTAAGCGTTGTCCTACTACTTCTGAAAGCTTCTGGGAGGCCGGAAGGAAATGAGGGGGCTGCCTGGTTCTCTGTGGGCAGTTTTCCCATAGAGGGAGCCGCCGCCAGTGCAAAGGCCCTGAGGCAGGGACCTTAAGAAGACCGGTTTGGCCAAAACAGAGTGATGGAAAGGGAGAGTGGTGGGAAACGAAGTCACCAAATTAGGAGCCAGGAGCTGGGTTCTAGAGGCCTTGTCTGGTGTGCCAGCTCCGAGGATTAGACGAGTGCTGGTGTTGAGAAGAATTCTGAGGCTGTGTTCAAACTTAGCAGGACAGACTGCCATGGGTCTGGAAGGACCTGTCTTTTGTATTTGTCGTTTCTGATCTCGGGATCAGAGAGCAATTAGAGAGAAGGACTGTAATTACCAATATGTATCGCAGAATCCCCTCTTCTGGTCTTGCGCCAGGTGCTGGCCTTCCCTGAATGCAGGGCCCTGAGTGATAACAGGGGCAGGCCCGTGGCTCCTTCTCAGAATAGGATTCCCGTAGAGCCGGCTCGACTCAGTGAGGGCTCCGAGAATCAAGAGCCTCTCATTAGCTTCTGAGAAGGGCCAGGGGCCAGGCTCAGTCACTGCCCCACAGCACCTACCCCTCCTGAGAACACGGGGGCTCTCCTGGGTGCCTGAGGCACTCTGTCTTATTAACAATGATTTTGCCCATCAGAGAGTAAAGGTGCCACATTCAACAGGAGTGAGATTCCGAGGCAGAGAACCCCAATATCCATTCCCACAGCCCTGAGGACAGCAGGCAGGGCTGGGGATCAAAACTCCCGGTTACACCGGCCTCAGATGACCTCCCTGGCTCCCCACCCCCACCCTTCCTCTACAAATGGCCAGTGCGTCCTGTTAAGGCCCAGGTCAGGTCAAGTCCTTCCTCTGTCCCATGCCCCCAGTGAGGCCTGTCTCACCTAGTCAGATTCTCTCCTGCCCCATGGGCCCTTTGTGATCTCCTCTCAGCCCTCCCAGTTTCCCTCATCCTACTCAACCCACCCACTCTGCACCAGTCTCCTGGCCTCCCTGCTACCCCTCAGACTTGCCAAGGGTGCTCCTGCCACAGGGCCTTTGCACTGCCTGTTGCCCTTACCTGGATGCTCCTCCTCCAGACGTCCTACACTCCCTGCCTCATCTCCTTCAACTCTGCTCCAACGTCACCTCCTCTAACTGCCCTATTTAACACTGCCAGCTTCCCCATCTGTTGCCCCCTGCAAGCCCCTTACTCTGCTCTGTCTTTTCCCACTGCATTTTTATTGCCTGACAGACACTATCGTTTGCTTATTTACTAGGCTTCCTGTTAATTCTCTCTCTCTCTCTCTTCTTCCACTAGAATCTCAGTTCAGGGTTAAGATCAGGGTTTTTTGTCTCCTTTGCTCACTGATATTTCCTCAGCCTCTAAAACAACACTTGGCACATAGTAGGCCCTCAAGAACATTTGGAATGAAGTGAATGTTCTGTATTGGCACTTCCCAATATAGTAGCTGGGCTTCCCAGGTGGCTCCGTTGGTAAAGAATCCATCTGTAATGTAGGAGGGTGGGGAAGATCCACTGGAGAAGGAAATGGCAACCCACTCTAGTATTCTTGCCTGGAAAATCCCGCGGACAGAGGAGCCTGGAGGGCTACAGTCCACGGAGTCACAAAGAGTCAGACACGACTGAGTGACTAACAAATCAAATAAATAAAGTGCAGTAGCTATACGTGGCCTTTCAGTTCCTCCGTCACACTAGGCATATTTCAAGGGCTCAACGGTCACAAGTGGCCAGTGGCTCCACACTGGACCGTGCGGCTGGGAAGCAGCCCACCGTCACAGAGTTCCACTCACCGAGGCTCTATGCCCCTCTCCAGCAGGTGGTAGGAGTCCTGCCACCTCCCACGTGAGCCCCGGCGCCCCCAGAAAGGTGGGCCAGGCCGGGGAGTGTTATCAGGCTCACAGACACCCTCCAAACAAGGACAATTGATCTCGTAGGCTTCAATCCAGGCCTCTGAACTCTCTGTCTTCCTAGGCCTTCTCTCTGTGACTCTGGAGAGTTTCAGCCCTTCTTTTCAGCTCTTCCAGCTTCCCTTGGCTCCTGGGCCTTCTAGGTTCACTGGGGTCTCTCTGGGGCTCCCCCAGGCCTGACGCAAGCTTGTTGCCCCTCCTCCACAGTGCTCTGCCTGTCTGCCTCTCACTCAGCCTGTGGTCCAGCCCCTTTCCATGCAGCCTCCCTTTACCCATGGTTCACAGGCTGGGCCAGCCCCAGGCCAAACCAGAGAGGCTTTGGCCCCGCTGGTCCCCCCATTGCTGCAGGGCGTTCCTGCATTCCCACTTTTCGTCTACTAGCTATCCTTAGACTTCTGCTTTGTCTCTATTAAGAAAAGTCCCTGATGAATCCAGTCACCATTATGACTGTCACCCTTCTCAGGAACAGACACCTTTAGAAAGAGAGGTGGTAGAGGGCAGTGGTGATCCTGGAGATAGATAGATGCTGGGTTCAAACACTGCTTCTGCCCCTTCGTAGCTGAAATCACTTACTGGTGGTGGTAGGGGGGGGCAAATTCTTTACCTTCGGGGCCTATTTTCCTAGAAATATCCTATTTCTGTAAAATGAGGCATTTATAATCTCCACTCTATGGGGATGTTATAAAGTTTAAATGAGTCATGATTCATGGGGAACCTGGATCAGTGTCTGGCACACAGTAAGAGCCACTGGAGGGTTTGTTATATAAAGGACTGGGTGATGCTGAGCTAAAAGTAACGTTTATCTCTGACAGTGGAAATCCAGGCCTCAAGGCTTCGTGGCTGGCAAATCTCTTGCAAGCATCTCATGGGAGATGTGGGAGGTGCCTGGATCCTGGCTGGGCCAACAGGAGACCTCGTGGCTTCAACAGCATGTCTCCCCCCACCCTCATCCCGTCCCCCCTGCTCCCACCTCATGTGACTCCAAAAGTCTTTTTCAGATGACACCTGGTGACAGTGTTCGTTCAGCCCTGGCTGAGTGATTGCAGAGATTACTGGAAAATAAACCAAAAGGAGCCAAGTCCCAGCAAGCTGCCTCTTCACCCACCTCCCCAGGGTCAGGACTTACCTGATGACAGGTAAGGATCTGACCTGGGGAGGCCCTGCCTTTGCTCCCTGACCCGGCACTTGCGACAGACCCAGCTACCTGGCAAGGGTTTGGGAAACCACCAGCCTCTGTGTTCAGCTGAGACCACAGTGTCAGGGCAGGAATTCCTCCCTGTTCCACGGCATCCCTTCATCAAGCGGGTAAAGCCGAGAGGTCAGCATGTGAGCGTGGGCCTGGACCCCCAGAGTTCCAAGCCCAGTGCCATTGCTCACTGGCTCTGTGACCTTGGGAAAGCCACTTAACCTCTTTGTAGAGGGGGACAGACAATAGAGCCTCCCTCACTGGCTTGCTATGAAGATGAAATGAGCCAGTGCCTGCAATTGAAACTGTCCCTGGTCCATCACGAGCTTAGAGGATGCTACCGATTCTGACCCAGGGGGGTCATCTGGTCCCAATGAGGCCAGAGATGAATCTGCAGCATGAGGTTAGATTAAATACTAGCTGGGGAGGCAGGCGCACAGTCCCACTCTAGGCCCACTGGCCGAGCTCTGGTGGCGGGACTCTGCACTGGCCCAGCCAGCCCTCCAGCCCGGCCCGTCTCCGGTTGACCCGCCACGATGCTGCAGCTCCTTCTAGTCCTCCCTCTGCCACCTCCACTCTCAGATCACAGGAAGGGTGGGCCGAGGGGGCCATCGAAACCTCTGGCTGTTGGCCCTCCACTCACACACTTCCACGGACACACCAGACAGCCCCACCTCCAGCTTCACGCAACCCTGAGCAGCTCAGAATTCCTGCTCTCACTGCTGAGGTCTGACAGTTGCCGCTTGGTCCCACCAGTCCCAACTCAACCCCATGGGGACACCCACGGGACAAGGCGTTTCTTTCTTGAACATATGTTGGCGCTTCCCAAACTGTGCAGCAGCTCTCTCAGCCTGCCTTGCGTTTCCACTTCTCCGGAATGAACATTTCCATCCCTCCCCACCATCTCCTTGGGACTCACTCTCCAGCTTGCACCCCAGCTGCTCCCCTCTGATCACATGCCCATCTGTCTTTGGCCCTCCTCTCTGCATGTATGAGTGTTGGGGGTAGGTTTGAACTCTTAGAAAAGCATCACTTTCCCCCAAGTAGACCCTACTTTTCCTGAGGCCCCCCACCCTAAGACAACACTCTGTTCGGGAAGCCGCATCGCAACCACAGCTCACCCTAAGCAGGCAGTTAATGGAAACGCCCTCAGATTACCCACGTTTAAGCCATCCTGCTCCCATCCTGCTCCCTGAAGTCACGTCTCCAGCACTGTCGGCTGAGCCCACCCAGGCAAGGCCCCCTACCCACACCAGGCCTCTCTCTCTCTGTATATCCTTCTCTCTCTGTCTCTCCTCATCCACGTTTCTATGGATATGGGACTTTTCTCTGCATTTAACTGTCCTTGGCTTCCAGCCCCTGAGGATTGGGTCAGCACAATACAAAATGCAAAGCGCTAGTCACTCTGTCATGTCTGACTCTTTGCAACCTCATGGACTGCAGCCCACAGGCTCCTCTGTCCACAGAATTCTCCAGGCAAGAATACTGGAGCAAGTAGCCATTCCCTTCTCCAGGGGATTTTCCCTGACCCAGGAATTCAACCTGGATCTCCTGCATCACAGGTAGATTCCTTATCATCTGAGTCACCAGGTCGGCACATCACAGGGAAAAAAAACTGTGGTCTTTGGAACCTGGCAGAAACCTCTCTTTGAAGGCTGGTTCTGCCCCCGACCAACGGTGTAACTCGGGGTCACTTTTTCCCTCTCTCTGAACTTCAGTTTGCTCACATGAGAAATGGGGAGAGCAGTACCAACCTCCTGCAGTGAGTGTGATACATGATGTGTGCTGGGGAAAACACGACTGCCCCTCCTCTCCTTCCCAGGGCCACTTGGTACCCCAACGATGATGACGATGGCGATGATCATTGCCATTTATCTCCTCAAGGAGCTGAGAAAAACTTGCTCAATAACAATTCATCACTTACAGAAGAAATACAGAAGGTGTCAGACCAATTATACCTCATTGTAAACACAGGAGTGAACAAAATGAAGATTCCCCACCAGCCACCTCCAAACGCACTAGAACAGCCAGCAGATGCCAAGTCAGTGCCACCCAGGGATGTACCCGATCAGACAACCCTGCCCAGCCAGCAGATCTGTGATTTCCCAGGGGCACCGCGCAGAGGCAAAGTCACCTGTGGCGCCAACTCCTTAAAAATGTCACGCCGGCGCTTACTTAAGCTACGAATATACTTGAATCAGAATGATGCAGAAGAGATTAGGATGATCCTTGCACAAGGATGACAAGCAAATTCATGAAGCATTCTGCATTTCTATGAAATGTTGACACATGCTACAGCTTGGGTGAATCTTGAGGACATAATGCTGAGTGAAACAAGCCAGACACAAAACAGAAATATTGTGTGTCTCCCCTTACAGGAGGTACCTAGAGTGGTCAAATTCATAGACTGACAGTAGAAGAATGTTTGCTAGGGGCTGGGGGAGGAGGGAATGGGGAGTTAGCATCAGACGGGCACAGAGTTTCAGTTTAGGATGATGGAAAAGTGAAGATGGGTGATGGTGATGCTTCTACAACGCAAATATACTTAAGGTTCTTGCACTACAGACTTAAAAATGGTTACAATGGTAATTTTATGTTATGTACATTTTAGCACAGTAACAAAGTGGCCAAAAAAGATGCTTGTTGCCTTTTACCCCCATTATAATCCCCTCCCTCTATCAGATCAGAAGCTTCTTGAAGAAGGGAACTGTATCACTCCCTAGGTAAGTCTGTGCTAGGGTGAAAAAAGCTTATTGACCATGCAATGTAGGTAAGTCGCTTCACATCTCTAAGTCTCCCTCAGTTTTCTTGCCTACAAAATGGGTTAATAGCATGGATCCTACAGTATCTTTGTGAAACTTAAACACAATAGTATTTGTTAAGTACTGAGTACAGTGCTCAAGATATGTTTGTGCAATAAAAAGCAGCCATCAGTAGAAATTAACACATTTTCAATTAATGCTTCAACAAATTTTTTTTTAAAAATAGCAGTAATCAGTACTACCTTTAGCAACTTAGCAATAAGTGTTTCTCTGTGCTGTTTCTTAGAGGCCTCAAGAGTTTACTGGGGAAGAAAAAGCAGTCATGATGATACTTGGATTTGGTGCCTGAAGATCGAGTTCAAACCCTGGCCCTGGCAGCTACTAGCTGAGTGAGACTAGGAGATTGTTGAGAAAACGTACCAAGCTCCTGTCTGCACGTGGTAAAGTGCTTGCAAAGGTGAGGTGTCATTTTTTTTTTTTTTAATGAGGACCCTCAACAGCTCTGCATGAATGAGGAACTGAGAAACTGACAGGTGCTCCAAGTTACGTGCCTGAGGCTGTACCCGGCGACCGAGGGGGCTGCTCGACTTCCGGCTCACTGAGCTGCAGGGCCATCGTGCTTGCCGCCTTACCCCACGGAGAGATGTCCTTTCAGCTGGTGGTCTCATGGAGCCTGCTCGGCACTTCTCCGGCCTGCACTTCTGCTGATCCTGCCCTGGACATCTCTGCCTCTAACAAGGAGGCTGACTGGGAAGGGATGACTCAGGGTAGGGAGAAAACCTCTGTGGGCAATGGGGAGGCCACTCTGTCCGGTGGATGGAGAAGCAGAACTGTCCACACCCACCAAATATTCTCCAGTCCAGCTGGAGGGACAAGGGTCTAACCCTGGCTCTCTCATGGACTTGCTGTGTGACCTTGGGCAAGTCACCTTCCTTCTCTGTGCTCCAGTGTCCAATTCTGACATCTAGAACTCCACAAGAATATTACTGGGAGAGGGGTGATGGGAGCAAGGGAGAGGCAGGAGGAGGGAAGGCCAGGCACAGTCATCAAAGGGCTGTGGGAGTTTGGGCACCGGGTCCCCAATTCTGAATGGGATTTGACACCAGAGTGACCTGGGCTCTGGGCTTCAGTCCTGACTCACATCTTACTGGCTGCATAATCTTTACCCCAGTGCTTAACTTCCCAGAGCTTAGTCGTCTTGATTGTAAAAGCAGTCTGCGAAGCTAATCTGCAGAGTCGTATGAGAATTAAATTAAGGAAGGCACTGACATGCAATATATACTCAATAGATCATGTACGTATCTAGTGAATGCTTACTTTATCATCTATCCGTCTATCATCTGTTTATCTATCATATCTATCTGTCTTCTACCTATCACCTAACTATCATCATAGTGTCATCATGTCATCATAGTGTCATCATAGAGAACATGAACACCATCCAACCCACCCATCTCCCAGTAGGACCTCTTGCAGTGGTGAAGGTGAACTGCCTGGGGTCACTGGTGGGGTGTCTGGGGGTTGTCGCCCCTGTACTAAGTGGGAAGATCGACTTCACTGTGGGACTTCCTCATGAGTTGGGAGTTTTCAGGTGAGGCTGGCCTGGGTCTAGCCATGCATGCTCATGGTTTTAACTGGGAACAACTTAAAGCGGTATTCGTATCTTCCCCTCCCTCACCCCCTCCCCCAGCCTGGGGGCAGCAGCTCCTGTGGGGACAGTGAGCCTCCAAATGTGCTTCAGGGTCCCAGGAGGACAGCCCACCGTCAGTCTCTGATCTCAGCAGGGAAGTAATCCTGTGAGCACAGCACACAGCTCTGGAGCTTCCTGGGAGTCTCTCCAGCGCTGTTTATTGGGGGTGCACAGGTCCAAGGCCCCAGGCTCACTTCTCCCTCTCCTGGTCGGGCCGGGGAGCGGCCCTGCTGCGGCTGCAGCGGGGGCTAGGCTGGTGAGCCGCCTGCTACTCTCCCAGCCACACAGGCGGGATAGAGGGTGAAGCCCCACGGAGGAGCTGCGTGTGTGTCCACTGACTGGTGTGCAGGTGTGTGGGTGTGTTGTGTGTGCATGTCTACTGACTAGGGCCTCATTAGTGTGTGAGGAGATGAGAGTGCTGTCTTGAGGCTGTCAGTGAACGTGAGCATTTCGATGAGGCGAGCATTTGAACAAGCCAGAACGTGGAGAAAACATGCTCCAAGCACCTGCAAGGCTCCACGTGGTCTGGTCCCACGACCTCCCTGCCCAGTCTCCCGGACCCTGCCCCTCCCTGGCTCCCTGTACGGCAGCCACCCTGGCTCCCGCTGCTCCCCAGACATGCTCCACCCTTGAGGCCTCACCCTGGCTGTTCCCTCTGCCTGAAATGCCCTTCCCGCAGACCCCTGCTTGACTCACCTCCTTCAAGTCGTTGCCACATCTCACCTTCTCAGGGAGGCCCGCCCAGACCCCCTATTTAATATTGCTATCTGCCCACACCCCTCCCCAGCCCCATGCCCCTTACCCTGCTCTGCGGATGGATTCTTCTGGGCCGAGCACTGACTGCTCCCCACACGTCTATAATCTGCCCATTTATACTGCTTGTTGCCGGTCCCCCATGAGGCTGAGGATCTCCGGGTGTTCTGTTCGCTGACTGCATCCAGAGCACCCAGAAGAGTAACATTTATTTTATGGCGTATTTGCCTCCAGTTCCTCATCTGTAACATGAGGACCATAACAGAAGCTATCCATTTTGAAGAGCTGTTGGGCAAGGGAAATGAATGAATTACCTAAAAGCACCGATAACTGTGCTTGGCACAGAGCTCAGGCTGGCTATTATCACTACACTCCGTCACAGCCTGGGAGATGGAACCGAGTGAATGATCCACGCGAGGGTGAAGGTGCTTAATGCACACTTATCGCCTCACTCCCCCTCTACCCCTTGAAAATTCCCAGGAAGGAAAATTCCCTGACATCCTGCAGTCATGAAATCCATAGTTTTGGACCCCTTTTGGGTTAGGAACCTAATTACCAGTAAATTTACTATCTGGGGTTCTTCTTGTTGTCATTGTTTGTTTGTTTGTTTTAATCAAGGGAAGAAGCGAGCCAGACTCCAGCCCACCCCACCCCAGGCTGCGAGGCTCTGGGGCCCTACCGGTATTTAATAGCATGTGACCAGCAAGCGCGTCCTCTGATAGGCGTGAGAGCAGCCTGGACCACACAGCACCTGAGCCCCGGAGGCAGGTGCCCAGATTCATCTCCCAGCTCTGCAGCCCCCACTAGGCTGGATGGCCTGGGGCAAGCCCCATCCCCAGTCTGAGTCACCACTCTTCCCTGGTGAGAGGCTGTGATTAGACTTTTGCTAAAGTCTTCCCAGACTCATCTGTTCATCTGACTTTCATGGGGCATCTATCTGTCATGTGCCAGTGCTGCTGCTGGGGGTACAGCCATGAGCATGAGACACAAGTCCCCACCCCATGGAGCTGACACTCCGGGCAGGGAGAAGGCAGACAGTAAGTGAGGAACACAATTGGTAAATCACATAATATGTTAGAAAGTGGAGTGTACTA
>NW_011495047.1:10499638-10536861 GCF_000754665.1 Bison bison bison | reverse complement strand
AAGCATAGCAGGTTAAAAGAAGGTGAAAGGGCTGGGGGCTGGTAGGGAGGACAGACTCAGCTCCATGTGGGCTGATCAGGGGTATTTAGAGGTGACATTTGAGGCAAGGGACATCTTACACTCCAGAAGCCTATGAATCGCAGGGGTCTTGGGACCGCTCTATTCCGTTAGGGGTCCCCTGGAGTCCCCATCTCTTCTTTTCCATCCTTCTCTGAGTATACTGAGCCCCAGCTCACCCAGTGGGTGATGATGGGGCCAGAAGACAGATCAGCCAAGTCCCCAGCGGTGGTGAGTGATTTAGCACCATCTTTATTCACACTCCGATATTTCACGGCTCCCGTGGCTCTGACGGAATAAATATGACCTTTTATTCTTCACTTTGCTTAAGACTCAAGGTCAACAGCCCAGCTGTGATCTATCGGCTGCTCCCTCCACTGCCTTCTGTGAGCCAGGGAGCCCCAGGGCTGTCAGAGACTCATGGCGTCCCCTCCCCGCCCCACAACCCCCTGCCCCTTGGCGCTGGGCCTGGGCCTTGCTTGGCCGAGGAGGCAGTAGCCATGGTGGCTCCAGGGGATGACGGCTCACAGAGGGCAGAGACTGAGCCATAAATCTCCCTCCTCTCCCCAGAGCACCCCCATCACCAGGGCTGAACTCATGACCCAGGTTTCATTTCAGCCCTGGGAGGAGGCAGCCGTGTTCAAAGGGCAAGTCACACATTAGAACGCCCAGGGTACGGCGATCAGTTTTTTTTTTTAGCATAAAGGAGTAAAAAGCCTGTCTGCCTCAGATGGAACCCTCCAGGCCCTTCAGGCAGCCGAGGCCTCTTGCTCTCAAAGAAGCCTGGCTTTGCTCGCCAGACACCACCAGGACTGCCTGGAAGTTCTTCCCCGTGTCTTAACTGAAACCCCTCCCTGAAGCACTCCCCTCTCCTGCCTCTCCTCTATGTGTGCATGGTTGCGGGGGAATGGTCTGGTCTGGTTCAGATTCCCCCTGTTTCCTCCTGGTGCTTCTGAGTGACCTGGGTTTGCTAATAGACTAGGTGGCTGGGAAGGAGCGGCTAGACTGTCTGGAAAGGAAATGTGGTCACCGACCTCTATTTTGAACACACCACCTGTGACCCCGAGACACTTGCCTTGCTCCTCTCCATCCTAACTCATGTCCTGGGAAGGAAAGGAAGGGTCAGGAGCTCTCTGGAGCACAGCCAACCTAGACTTGAATTCTGGTTCTGCCACTTTCAAGCTGGGAGACCTTAGGCAGCTTACTTACCCTCTCTGATCCCAGAGATTCCTACCCTGTTAAGAGGTCTTAGGCGTAACAACTGCCTCCCAGGGGTGGTGCACATGCTTGGTGCCCTGAGAAGCACACAGCAAGCACTCAGATGCTAAGTACGTATTATCAAGGCCTCGAGGGGAAGGCTCCGGAGTCAAATCCCAGGTGAAACACCTTGACCTCTTCAGACCTCAGTTTTCTCATCAGGATCATAACAGCACCTTCTTCATTGGGATGTTGCAAGAATTAAATGAGTTAATGAATGAACTTAGATGAGTACCTGGCATGTAACCATTTCTCAGAAAGGTAGGTTCTCACTCTCATTGTCATGGCTGGAGAAGAGACCGTCCACAACCACTCAGTACTTTTGACCTAACCCCCATCAACTGCCTTTGTGACTTATGATTCCACTGACCACTGACCTGAGCAACCAGGGCTCTCCTGGTGGCTCAGATGGTAAAGAATCCACCTGCAATACAGGAGACACGGGTTCAATCCGTGGGTCAGGAAGATCCCCTGGAGAAGGGAATGGCAATCCACTCCAGTATTCTTGCCTGGAGAATTCCATGGACAGAGGAGCCTGGCAGGCTACAGTCCATGGGGTTGCAGAGTTGGACATGACTGAGTGACCAAGCACACACGTATGACTTCAACCAAGTGCATACAAGGACTTGCAACATAAAAACATGTAAAACGAGATGAGTACATTTTTAAAATGTTTTATGGCAGATCAAAAGTCATTAAGAAGGCTTGAACTGGAGGATGCCAGGATGTTTGTTGTGATGTCCAAACACTGACCTCACTTATAATGCCCACATACCAACCAGGTGGCCACACATCCCTGGGGCCACTTCATCCTGGGAAGAACCCAGGGAGGAGGGGGTGTGGGGACTTCAGAACATGTGAGGGGAGTGGCTTTGTAGGGCTACCTTGTCTGTGTGGGAGTTGGATCAGAGGAGACCAGGGGGCCTGAGGCTGCCTTCAGATGTGGGGGACTTCAGATGCAGTCCACTCTGCTCTGGTCAGGCCGCATCCAGTTGCTGGATCCCACACATGCAGGAGGGCACGACCTGACACGCATCTGAAGCAAGGGACACAGCCCAGGTCCCTCCTTGCTCCAGGACAAACACTCAGTCCTTCAGCTGCAGTGCCGCCCACATTTCTTCCCTGATTGAGCTCCTACTTGACCTTCTAGGTCACCTCCTCCAGGAAGCCTTCTCGGACCTCCCCAGCATCTGCTCTTGTCAAGCCTCACACAGCTTATCACAGCTATGGTATCTGAACCAGACTATACAAGTACACAGTCCTTTAATGCCTCCCTCCCTGGGAAATATGAGCTGCAGAAGAGTGAGGGTGTCCTGTTCCCAGTTGTCTTCCCCATGAGTGGCCCAGACCTGGCATCATAAGCAGCAGATGAAAACCTCTAGAATGACTAAAAGTGAAAGGCAAAAGTGGAAGGCAGCAGGGAGGGAGGATCTTGAATTTGAAAAAACAAATAGTACTAGGTGAGCCAGGAGAATTATCTGCAAAAATTAAATATTGTGGAAGAAGAATGAGTTTTATGCCTGATGAGGATGAAGACAGAATCTAAGGCTAGGTGGTAGAGAGAGATGAAGTTTGGGGCCTGTAAGGGAAAAAAAAAAAACAAACAAAAACAAAACCTCTCAACTTAAAGGCACCCAGCGGTGGTCTGGGCTCTTGAATAAAAAGAAGGGCAGGTTCTTGTGTCTGGAAGTTATCCCCCATGTGGGGCCAGTCAGCATTCCAAGAAGATGGTAGGGGTGGGAGTGATGGGTAGGAAGGGTGGTGGGCATTGTAAGAATTGGTGAAGAAATGAGAAGGCGGGCCTGGATGACCTTGAACTGTCCCCTTTTCACTCTGGACTTTTTTCAGTCTATGGGAATAGCAAGAACTATGCCCATTTTAAAGAGTCAGAAAAGAGTTTTAAAGAATGAACAACCGAATTAGTCCCAAGACCTTGACTTCCCCTCCTCTCCCTGAACGCTGTCAAGCCCTTAGCAATATGTCCACACAAGGCAACTGGGCTTCGAGGTTTCCTAACGATGCCTTCCTGACTCTCCCTGCCGCCTCCTGCTAGAGCCTCCACTGCGGTCTCTGTCATGTCTGTATCCTCTGTCTGTCAGGCCCAGAGGAAACTGCCTGAATGAGTATCTCCCATGACAGATGGAAAGAAACACATCTCTAATGGTGGAATGTCAACCTCCTGATCTTACATGAAGGCAGTATTTCTGGGTGGGATTCTATTCCTAGGCCCCCTCTAGGAAAGATGAGGGACAATGGGGGGACTCCTTTCCTGACCTCAGGAGGGCGGGCTCCACCCACTCACTTTTGCTGCAGGACTGAAGCTTCCTTCCAGCTTCCCTGCCAGAGGGAAAGGACTGCGGAGCACCAGCCTAGCCGACCTGGGAATTTTCAAAGCCTCCCTGTTCCACACAGACCGTTCTTTGATCGACAATCAAAGCTTGAAGGAAAAGCAGCCTTTGGAAGCAGCCCTTGGCAATGGCTCACACGCAGTGGCATTCTGACGGGTGGTAAAAATATCTCTCTGGTGTTCAGTGCCGGCTGTTGCCACCATCGCAGTTTCCAAGATCCTGTCTCCATGCCCAGGGCCTCAGCAGCCTCCCCACCTGTCCACACACACACACCCCAGGACCCGAACACAGGTCACCCAGCCCCTGACCACCGGCCACCCTCAAACCCACAAGGGCCGCCCCAATCGTTGCGGCCAGGCACCAGCAAAAATGCTCTTAAGAGCCACTAGAGAGGGAGATTTAGTCTCAGAAATACTGCAGCACATGCCTAATGAGCTAATTAAACAGGAACATAAATAATTACTCCCCTATCAGAGTGAGAGGACTTGGGGGGAGAGGGCGGGGTGCTGACTGGAGGAGCTGGGAGAGTGATGGGTGAGCTGTGATGCTCTGGAGGGGGAGATGGGAAACTCCTCTCTCCGCTGTGGCTGTGGGCTGGGCCTCGGGGAGGTTCCCGGGCCAGGCAGACGCAGCTCCAAGGATTCTGCCAGAAAAATCATCACAAGATGCCATTTTGTTCCCTTCCTGAGTATTTCCTGCTCACTCATATGCCCACACCCTGACCTCCCTCCCACTATTATAACAAGCCCAGGAGGGGAAATTTCAGTGGAAGGGGTCCTCTTCCCATTTTATGGATATGGGCATTCAGGAGCAGGAGGGTCTCAAGACATAGCTAAGACTCCAACAACCATGGTGTACCTGGTCTCCCTGCTTCCGCCCCTGCCCCCTGTGGTCTCCAGATTCTGTAGTCAGCCAGAATTGTCTTTCTTAATCACATCATGCCACTCTCCTGTGCTCATCCCCGCAATGACTCCCATCTCATCCCACATAAAGTCCAAGGCCTCACATGGCCTGCGAGGCCCTACCTGATCCAGCCACATCCAATTCTCTGACCTCACTCACTGTCACTCTCCCTCCAGATGCAGTGGAGTCTGGCTGCGTCTCCCAGCAGGACAAGGACACCCTACCCCAGGGCCTTTGGCGTTGCTGTCTCCTCACTGCCTGCTCTTTCTCTCACTCCATTCCGGTCTCTGCTCCAACATCACTCTTTAGAAAGGCCTTCTCTGGCCACCCATATAAAACAGCACTCCCCAGTGTATCCTTACACTACTTATTTCTTTTCCTAGCACACATTTAACATTTTTCATCCCTCTCCTCCATAAGAACGTAAGCTCCTTGTAGACCAAGGCTTTGCCTATTTTGTTCTAACCTTATGGTCTTGAGTAGATTCTACCCCAAAGCCAGCACTCAACAAGTATTTACTGGTTGAATAAATAAAAAACCTAGATACCAAGAGTCAAAGTGCAGTTTGTGCCTAGACCATCCAGTTCCAAATCCGGAGTTCTTCCGTCACAGGTCGTTTCTCCCCTCAGAGCTTGACCCTGGCTCCCCACGGCCAAAAGGAGAAAGCCTGAAGTCAGGACAGCTACAAAGTCTAGCTCCACCCCCTCCACGTAAGAGAATGAAGTACACAGCACATCTTTAGAACAATACCTGGAACGTAGTTCAGTTCGGTCGCTCAGTCGTGTCCGAGTCTTTGCGACCCCATGGATCGCAGCACAGAATGTAGTTAGGGCTCAGTAAATACAGCTACTGGGTGTGACACTCCAGGCCACCCACAGTCTACTCTCTTCCATTCTCTCCGAACAAACCTATTGTTTCCATAGACCAGAGGGTATCCAAAAGTGGCCCCGGATGGACAGCATCAGCATCACTGGGAGAATATGTTAGAATTGTAGATTCTCAGACCCCACTCCAGACCGAATGGGTCAGAAACCCAGGAGGGTAGGGCCCTGCAGCGCTGTGCTAACAGTGCTAAGTTTGTTAAGTGATTCTGACGTGTGCTCAAGTTTGAGACCCACTGCACTAGAGATAGCGTTTCCACCAAATCAGCCAGGTGTGGTAGACTGAGCTGTTGGACCTATTCCTTCACTTCTCTTTAATTGGGCTTTCTCAGTTGTTCAGTGGTAAAGAATCCTCTTGCAATGCAGGAGATGCAGGTCCGATCCCTGGGTCAGGAAGATCCCCTGGATAAAGGAAATGGCAACCCACTCCAGTATTCTTGCCTGGAGAATCCCATGGACAGAGGAGCCTGGTGGGTTATAGTCCATGGGGTCGCAAAAGAGTTAGATATGAATGAACAACTAAATACCAATAAAATGAAATCTCCACAGTCTTGCCATGGCCTGATGGTGGGTGATGTGCATGCCCTGCCCCTTGACGGCTTGGCCTTGTAACTTGCTTTGCCCCATGGGATTTAGCTGATGTAATGCCAGCAGAGGCTTGATGTTTGCTTCTTCACCTGCCCTCTTCATTTCTGCTATCACCATGAGAAAAACATACTCTGGATGACCACTGCCCCTGTACCTGGGCTCCAGAATAAAATACATGGAGAAGATTTAAACCAGACTTGGAGCCTGGAGCCCAGCCCAGCTGAGACCCAGTGAATTCCAACCAACTTGCACACCCACAAGGAATAAGATTCAAGAAGCTGTAAGCTACTGAGATTTTGGACTTGTTTGTCATGCAGCATTACTATTGTGGCAGCACTGACTAATACACCAGGGTTTTCAGGGGTCCTTGACCGGGCCTGATCATTCCTGCCTTGGCCTCTTTCTTATTGCTTCCACCTAAAACAGCTAACTCCTCCGCTCTTCCTTCCAAATCCCACCTACTCCCCAGGACACAGCTTATAGCCCACTCCACCTAATTCCAGAAGCTCTGCCCACCCAGCCACAGAATACACCCCTCCCCACCCAGGCTTGTGAATGCACTTCCATTAGCTCATGAAAAAGCTCAAGTAGATCAACTTCACCAAGCAATTCATTTACATTTTCACCTTTTAGGTGGTCAATTACTAAATTGAACAGCCCCCTAACTTAGTATCATCACTAATGAATTATCTGGTTAGAAGGTTAAGTGTTTAATAGTTCCGTGTGACGTTTAATTTCTGAACAGGTACCTTCTTGACAAGGCAGTGGAAGTTGAGCTCCCACATCTGGACCCATACTTCTCCCCCCACAGCATCAGCACTGCAGCCACAGCACAAGCGGGAGGCCATCTCTGGAGCCCACCCTGCTAGAAATAGCTCTCCTTTGTAAATAGTTAATGAGCTTATTCATCCGCGTTGCACGTCTCCATGGCCCCACTCTCACCCTGGGCTGGCACATCACAGTCTGTGGTTCTGTGTGATCCTGCTCGCTCACCACCCCCCACCACCTCTGAGGCTCTGAAGATGATGGGCGTTAATTTGACTTTACGTCTGGAGCCCTTCTGTCACCCACAGGGTGCCCACTCTCATCACACACGCACTTGCCAGACCATAGGTCTAATTGGCAAAGACTCAGACATCCCCCTCGGCTTCTTTCTCTGTCTCAGTGTCTCTAGAGATGAGAAAAGAGTGCTCAAAAGCAGCCCAGATCATCTCCATTCCCCAGGCTGGATTCAGCTACACATGCAGGCTGCTGGCTCCTGGGGTGGTGTGGGCAGGTGGGTGCCAAGAAATGTGAACGACACTGATGCTTTCATGCATAGAGCTCTCTGGGGCTGCACACCGGCCGGACAGCCATCCTCCTCCCCTGACTCCTCAGCAGATCCCTGACTTTATTTGGGAAAGCAACATGCCTGAACAAACAGCCAACTTTCTCAGCCTCTGATGCAGACTGAGGAAATACAACGGATAGAAGTGGGAGTCATGGGGTGGGATTCCTGGGGGATTCTTTCAGTGGGCTGACTCAGGGACTTCTCTGGCAGTTAGATGGTTAAGACTTCACCTTCTAATGCAGGGCTTGTGGGTTCAATCCCTGGTTGCAGAGCTAAGATCCTACATGCCTCCCAGCCCCAACCTCCCCCCTGCCCACCAAAAAAACTAACATAAAACAGAAGCAGTATTGTAACAAATTCAATAAAGACTTTCAAAAACTAAGTAAATAAAGGGGCTGACTCATCTGAATGGTTGGTGCCTGTCTTCCTTCATCTGGCTTTCCCGGGAGCAGACTCTAAGACAAAGATTTGAGTGCCAATAGTTTATTTGGGCCCAGGACTCTCTTCTTTTGGGGAAGAAGGTCCATACAGGGTGTGTTGCTAAGCAAGTTACCATCGTGAGCAATCTGGGTTCAGTCGTATCGGGACCCTCTAGGGACTGCATAGAATACGCCTCAGCTGTCTTTCTTCCCCCACTAGGGGAGGAAGCTGGGGGGTTAATCCTCCCCAGCATAGACTGGGGCTGCTTCTGGGGACATCAGCTCTCCTCCACTTCAGCTGCCCTCTCTGTGGGCTGGGCACGCAGGAGGAAGTCCTGGGGGGAAGGGTCAGCGAGCCCAGAGGCAGAGAGCCACATGTTAAAGGTTGTGCAACTTGAGAAGGAGCCTCAGTCCCTGAGGTCCATGGAACTCCCATGCCAGTCCTGAGCACCAGCCCTCTGGAATTCCATTACATGACAGAAACAAATCCTTAGTTTGGTCAAACGGCTATAGTCAGATCTTGGTGATAAGAAGCACTTCGCACTATCTGAAGCTGCTCTTCTTCACGCCTTACATCTCTTCCCATTTCACAACACCTTTGGGAGTCACTAGCATCCCCATTTTACAGATGAGAAGCCTGAGGCTCAGAGAAGGACAGGGAGGGGAGATGAGAGCCCATGTCTGGAGTCCATGATTCTAGCCTCCTGGTATTCATCACTCAGCCTCAGCCGAAGGGCAAGAAAAATGACTCCAGCAACTAAAATGCACAAGGTGCTGTTGTTTCCTGAATGTTTCACATACTTTATCTCCTTGGAGATGATCCCATTTGAAAGAGTTTGTATTTCAGTGTTATAGATGAAACAAAGTCTAAGAGAGGTGAGATGACAAGGGCATGGGAGAGCTGGGGTGGGAACCCCGGTCTGCTGACTTCTCTCACCAGAAGTTCAGATACCAAAGCCCCACCTGTGGGATTTATAGCAGCTTGCCTCCCAGCAATGCCCATTCCCCAGGCACAAGGGCCCGATGTGGAACACACATCAGAGTCACTGGGGGAGTTTTAAAAACACGGATGCTTGGGCCCCACCTGAAGCTGGCTTGGGATCTCCTGGAGACAGGATGCAGCTCCCCATAGATTCCAACGCACAGCCAGGCTTGGGGAACACTAGGGTGGTGGGAAACCCCAGGTTCAGTGTCAGAATGCCTGGGTTTCCCACCTGCCTGACTTCCGGCTCTCCTGGAGCTGTTATGAGGCTGAACGGAGCTGGCTCTCTGGTTCTCCCTTCACTACAAGGGAAAAAAGCCACATTCCAAAAGAAAAGCAGGCTGGATACACACTGTAATAATTTCACTCCTGCTAATTTTTCTCTCTTCAGAGATGTCTTCAGACAGAACTTTTGGAGAATAGAGGGAATGACACGTAGAGAATTTAGTCACCTCTGAACTGATGCCCTGAAGGTTTTGCATCTGAGTGGTGTTCATCTTGTGTGAAGCAAGAGGGGCAGGATGAGAAAGTAATGATGTGATTTGAGATGCTCCTGGAAGGCACCCCTGAAAAATGTCTCTCCTATGCTGAAACCTGCTCTGGGCTTTGAAATTGCACCCTTAGAGATTCACTCTTTTGGGTCTTTCAGAGTTTCCAATTGAACTACAAAGATTTCTGAAAGGGATTATGTCTTACACTTTGATCTCTTGAAACGTTATCAGATTGTTTTCCCAGTTTACAGCTCTCTTGGAGTAAGTTTTGAAGAATGGAGCCACAAGAAGAAGCCTGGAGAACAAGGACAAGAAGAGGGGCCCAAGGAGGGAAAGTTGTCAGGCTCCTAATAACAGTAAGTACTGACATGTTTCTGATACTTCATAGTTGACCATGTAAATGCGCTTCCAAATATGTGATCTCATTCAGTTCATGCCACTATTGGTATTAATATGAGAGTGGCGTAGTGATTTGCCCATGGTCCCAGGACTAGTAAATGGTAGAGTTGGGGTGCAAACTCAGGTTCTAGAAGTGCTATATGACTGGCAGTGCATTTGGCCTAGCTTTAAAAATCTACATCTCTCAGCCTCCCTTGCAGACAGATATGGCCAAAAGAGATAGAAGCAGAAGTTACTGGAGGGAGAACCTCCTCTCCTTTGCCCTCTTATCCTTCTGCTTTTCATCTTTCCCACTGTATAGAAAGGAGATGTGATAGCTAGCATGCCAGCAGCCATTTCTCACCATGAGGAAACCTTAAGGACAGAATCTGTGTGCTGAGGATGGCTGAGCAGAAAGGTAGGAGCTGGGTCCTTGGTGGCCAGGCTGCCCAGAGACCCAGACTAAACTCCCTTCCACTGACTTCTTTTACACAAGAGACATAAACCCATATGAATTTAAATCTCCTTTGGTTGAGTTTTCTGTTCATCCTAATTGCTATGGCTAGGCCTTAGAAATGTGAGGAAAGCAACTAAAACTGGAAGAGAAAATCTCAGCAGCCTCCCAGTGAATTACCCCATCCTTCTGAGAAAAAGAAGTCACAGTTGGTGTCCCTCAGCCCAAGTCTCCAGCCTTAAGGAAAACTCCTTGGGATATTAGTGAGAAGTTTCACACAGCATGTACCTGGCATTGGATGTGGGTACGATATTTCTAGTCTTTGCTTTGTGGAAACTTGGGAAATCTCAATTCATTAAAGACTCAGTTTCATGAGCTTTAAAATGGGTCTAATATTTGTTTTGGCCATCCCTGCTTGTTGATGTCAGATTTCAATAGTCAGACAGTGTAAAAAAAATATAAAATCCAAGGCAGGCTGATTTTGGCTCTAACCAGGGAGTTCCCGGGAATCTTTCTACCCCAGTCACCCCAACTTTCTCCTTTACACATTTTTTCCCTGACAGTGGGGTCCAATCCAACCTTTCAGTAGAAGCTGCGATGTCTGTGGAAGCAGCTGAATCAAAGAACCCTTCCCCTGCATAGATGGGAGCTCTTATATCTGGTATAGCCCTCCCTGGCTTCCTTGGTGGCTCAGATGGTAAAGAATCTGCCTGCAATGCAGGAGACTGGGTTCAGTCACTGGGTTGGGAAGATTCCCTAGAGAAGGGAATGACTATCCACTCCAGTATCCTTACCTAGAGAATTCCACGGACAGAGACACCTGGTGGGCTATAGACCATGGGGTCACAAAAAGTTGGACACAACTGAGTGACTAACACTTTAGGGAGCATCCTCCCCAGAAGTTTCTCCCCATATCCACAGGATCATAGGTTCATTAGTAAATTTCCCTCTACCCTATTGTGGAGTTCCAATTAGCTGCATTGTCATGGGGCAGAGGGCAGGGGCAATCTCCACTGGGGTATTGATTCAAAATGATGGAGTAGGCAGATTGAATCTGCCTCCTTATTTTTTCCCTAGATGAGAGACAGACCAACAGGAATAATAATAATTTAAAAATGCCCCACTCTAAGCCTTGCAAAACTCAATAAGGTGGTCCAGCCTCCTTCAAGGTGGAGATTATGTCATGGAGGAATATGGTACAGGAAGGGGGTTCAAGATAAAGTTGCAGCAGGTCATAGAATGGCTACTATCTTCCACCACCTTCAGGGTCTCTTGCCTCATAAGCCCTCACTTTTGCTACATGGAGTTGATGACAGCAGAATAAGCTTCTCGAAGACAAGGCTGCATCCTGGCTAATTTCATGCTGTGCTTTAGAAGTAAGCTGGCTGTTCCCCTGGCCCTCCCGGGGACTGTTCTAACATCATGCCTGGTGACAGATGTTCTTGATGACTCTTAGAGACAAGTGTTTGTGAGTGTCACTTGGGCTGATAATGACATGCGGGACACTTAACTTACCATGTCATACCAGGGATGAGGCACAGCTGGGATGCGCTGTTGCTCTCTCCTTGGGGAGGGGAGGCCCCTTCTTTCTGACTCACCTCTCCCACCTTTCTTCTCCTCATTGACTCCCCTACTTCTGACACTGCTCCCATGAATGACAGTCACTTCCTGAAAGGGCAGGCCCTGGGGCTGACAGATGCAGGAGTCAGTCTTCCCCAGTCACATGGTCCCACTTGTGGACTGTCTGTGTCTAGTATGACCCAGAGCTGCCTCCAGGGCTCAGTCATGGGTACTTAGGGAAGGCGAATGCCTTGGGAGGTCAGCAAAAACCCTTAGATAATTAGAGAGCTAATCATCTGATAATAATAAAAAAAAGGCAAGACACTATTTCATAGCCAAATTCAAATCCTGATTTATCCATGGTTTGGGATTAACCAGGCCTCTGCTTCCCCTTCCTGGTATGTAGATTGTTGTTTGTCATTGTTCAGTCACTAACCGTATCTGACTCTTTTTCAACCCCATGGACGATAGCCCACCAGGATTCTCTGTCCATTGGATTTCCCAGGCAAATCAACTGGAGTAGGTTGCCATTTCGTTTTCCAGGGCATCTTCCTGACCCAGGGATGAAACCCGCCTCTCCTGAATTGCAAGCAGATTCTTTATTGCTAGGTTCCAGGGAAGCCAAGGTATATAGACTGGAACCTGATGGTTCACATACAGCTCCCAGCTCCCAGGGTTTCTGCAGGACCATGGTGTCAGTCAATGGTGACCTGTCAATGACATGTCCAATCTGGTTGGACAATTAAGCCTCCACCAAGGTCCCTGTCTGTGACCTCAGACCCTGGGCTCAAACCCCTATGAGACAGGGCACCCTAACCCTGGGAGGCAAAACGCCATGTGGCCCCAACTGGCAACTGGTAAGCATATTGTCTTGATCATGGGATAATAAGCCTTAAACAGAGTCACAGACCATCAGGGTGGGATTGTTTAAGTCAAACGTTACAGTCAGGCTGCCCACTGGGCATCCCTGGTGTGGAATCAGCTTGAATCATCCTGGTATAGGCAGCTTGCTACCCTGTGGCAGCCCTTGTTTTGTCTGCTGTCGGGCAGCCCTGATGTTCACTTCCATTCTGTTCAGTTCACCAGATATTGACCCACTAGCCTTCGTGGGCCAGGTCTCGCTAGGAGCGGGGGATACGAAGATGAGTATGCATGAGTGGCACATGTTAGAGAAGAAGAAAGATACAAGCCAAGTCCTTCTGCAGCCAGACGGAGAGCAACGAGAGAGGTATGTACAGGTGCTGCTATTGGAATTTTTTTGTTGTAATGGGCTGATGCCTGCTTTAGAGTGTGTGTGTGTTCTCTTCTACTCGTACGTTCTGTGAATAAATTAAAGGATATATGACTTCTTTCCCAAATCCTGTCATCACCAACCTCCGTCCATCTCACAAGATTCTAGAATCCCATTCTCATCAGTGGATCTCTGGATATATTGCCACTGGCGAAGATAATCTCTGAAGACTGTGTCTTCCTATAGTAAATGTGTTACAGCTCTGCTCTGACCAGCTCAAAATGACTCAGTGGTTAAAACTGCAACCTCCCATGATCTCAGCACTTGACTTCTGTTAACACAGCCCCCAATTACAGGAGTCTTTTGGCAGCTCCATCACTTTTCAGCCACAACATCCTTGAGATCAGCTAAAACTCTGAGCTGATGCCACACAAAACTCCCATCAAGCCAGATTCTCTTCATCTTGAACTATGGCAGCTGAGTTTTTGAACCAAAAAGAATAAACATTTTCTGTGTCATTATCCATGTCAATAAGAAAATATTCTGAGCAGCGCAGAATGGGGCAGGTGTGGAGGTACAAGCCAGAGGCTTTCTCCCATGTGCACAGCAATTTGTTAAGCAATCTGGCCCCAGGGTACCGGGCTGAGCTCTCTGGAGCTTCCC
This sequence comes from Bison bison bison, assembly GCF_000754665.1. Classification (NCBI taxonomy): domain Eukaryota; kingdom Metazoa; phylum Chordata; class Mammalia; order Artiodactyla; family Bovidae; genus Bison; species Bison bison. The sequence continues at coordinate 10,523,319 of NW_011495047.1, read as the reverse complement.
ACTAGCTGCCTATTTACACACGGTAGTGTGTATTGTATCAATGGGGGTGGGGTGGGAGGGAGGCTCACGAGGGAGGGAACATATGTATACTTACAGGCGACTCACACTGTCGCGTGGCAGAAACTGACACAACATTGTAAAGCGATTGTTCTCCAATTAAAACTAAATTTTTGGAAAAAAAGGAACTAAAAAATAATCTGGTTGACCAGTTACAAGCTCATTTCACAGTTTACGCATCTCCGTTTTGGCCCAAACTCAGGGTGGGGTTTTTGTCCACTGTCTTTGACAGTTGTGATGCACTCTGTTTACGGCGCTGAGTCACAGCCACTGGAAACCCGCTAGGATGCTTTCCAACAGCATCTACCACCCCAGAGGTTCTGGTCCACCTCCCCCATGGAGACGTGTGGGATGAACGCGTCTCATGGAGAGAATCTCGTGTCAGGAGGGATGTCACTGTGAAGGGCTGTCCTTGTGAATGATGAGGGAGGCAGATGAAAAGAACTACTGGGTCACAAAATAGTGAATATAACAAAAGAAAGACTCATGGATATAGAGAACAAACTAGCGGTTATACCAGTCGGGCGGAGGGGCAAGATTGGGATAGGGGATTAAGAAGATTAAAGATTTAAAGATTAAGAATAATTTAAACTATTAACTGCAGCCATGAAATTAAAAGATGCTTACTCCTTGGAAGGAAAGTTATGACCAACCTAGATAGCAGAGACATTACTTTGCCAACAAAGGTCCGTCTTGTCAAGGCTATGGCTTTTCCTGTGATCACGTATGGATGTGAGAGTTGGACTGTGAAGAAGGCTGAGCGCCAAAGAATTGATGCTTTTGAACTGTGGTGTTGGAGAAGACTCTTGAGAGTCCCTTGGACTGCAAGGAGATCCAACCAGTCCATTCTGAAAGAGATCAGCCCTGGGATTTCTTTGGAAGGAATGATGCTAAAGCTGAAACTCCAGTACTTTGGCCACCTCATGCGAAGCGTTGACTCATTGGCAAAGACTCTGATGCTGGGAGGGATTGGGGGCAGGAGGAGAAGGGGACGACAGAGGATGAGATGGCTGGATGGCACCACTGACTCGATGGACGTGAGTCTGGGTGAACTCCGGGAGTTTGTGATGGACAGGGAGGCCTGGTGTGCTGCGATTCATGGGGTCGCAAAGAGTCCGATACGACTGAGCGACTGAACTGAACTGAACTGAAACTATGAACATTTAAAATAAATAAGCAACAACGATGCATTGTACAACACAGGGAATATAGCCAGTATTTTGCAGGAACTATAAATGGAATATAACCTTTAAAAACTGTGAATCACTATGCTGTACATCTGTAAATTATGTACATCAACTATACTTCAATTAAAACATGAAAAAGAAAAGAACTGGGTCACAGTGTCCCCTGAAGACAACTCAATACCTGGGCATGATTTGGCCCCTTGGGAGTCCTTATGGGGTTCTGGCAATCGGCATTCTTTTCCAAGGGCTTACAGACATCTGTTGAGCAATCCTTTCTGGAATTTGGACTGTCCACGCCCAGCCTAGCATCCTATGCTTTATAGAGTCTAGTCTTCAAAAGCAGAGTATCTGCACTTTTCCCATCTTGGGCACTCCTCTTTCTGTCCGTGCTGTCTCAAGCTCACTCCCATGGGCTTGGAACCTTGGCTTGTATCCTCTAGTCCTCGGACGTGACCCTTGGGGCTTGGGGACCAGAACAAATGCAGGGCAGTATGACGTGTCTCTGTTGGCCTCGGGTCCCTCCCTGAGTATTAGTCTTGCCCTTTCCACGTGGTCTGGATTCAAGTTCTATCTCTGAAACCTTGAGCCAGTTTCTTATATGGGAAGTGGAATAACGGTAGTTCTCAAACCCCAGGGTTTTGGGAAAACTGTTGAGTTCATGTGTATAAAGTCCTCAGAATAGTGCCTGGTTCAAACAAGCTCTCAATGCAAATTTGTAACATTATTGCTGTGGCCATTCTTGCCGGGGAAAGGGAGGCAATTTGGAAACTGTGGCTTTGCCTGCTGCTCTTGTCTAGTCTTCCTGCAGCTTCCTTCTCAGCCAGGAGGTTTGTCCTTCCAGGGACAAACATGGATTAAAAGCCCTGCCGTGAGCATCTCTGTATCGTATATTGCTGTTGTTTAGTTGCTCAGTCCTGTCCAACTCTTTGCGACCCCATGGACTGCAGAATGCCAGGCTTTCCTGTCCTTCACCATCTCCCAAAGTTTGCTCAAACTCATGTCCATTGAGTCAGTGATTCCACTGAACCATTTCATCCTCTGTCGTCCCCTTCTCCTCCTGCTTTCAACCTTACCCAGCATCAGGGTCTTTTTCAATGAGTCAGCTCTTCCCATTAGGTGGCCAAAGTATTGGAATTTCAGCTTCAGCATCAGTCCTTCCAATGAACATTCAGGGTTGATTTCCTTTAGAATTACTAGTTTGATCTCCTTGCTGTCCAAGGGACTCTCAGGAGTCTTCTTTAGCACCACAGTTTGAAAGCTTCAATTCTTTGGTGTTCAGCCTTCTTTATGGTCCAATTCTTACATCCATACATGATTACTGGAAAAACCATAGCTTTGACTACACGGACCTTTGTCAGCGAAGTGATGTCTCTGCTTTTTAACATGCTGTCTAGGTTTGTCATAGCTTTTCTTCCAAGGAGCAAGTGTCTTTTAAATTCATGGCTGCAGTCACCATCCACAGTGATTCTGGAGTCTAAGAAAATAAAATCTGTCACTGTTTCCACTTTTTCCCCATCTATTTGCCATGAAGTGATGGGACTGGATGCCATGATCATAGTTTTTTGAGTGCTGTCATATTCATCTTCGGGTAGAAACCTTTCTGCCCCTTGTGTGAACACATCACTGTTGAAGGCTAAGCATATCAAAGAGCCAATGTGCAGCCCGGTTGGTGTCTCTTCTTTCCCATGGGGACAGTTCGCTTTCTAAAAACCTACTGCTCTACCTTGGAGTCTCCTATTTGTCCTAACAGCCAGTTGCAGTGTAAGGACGAAGGTAGAATGGCCACGGTGGCTGAATTTCGGAACTGAAGCCAGGGGCACGACCTTGGGAGAGTTTAATTCTCTTGGTCTTTTATACTTCCTGGTATGTCCAGGAGAATGAAATGAGATGCTTACTTCTTGGAAAGCTACGTGTAAAACCCACAGTAAGCTGGCAAACATGTTGTCTAGTGATTGCTGTTACTATTAACTAGCTACAGACTCACACTGTCCTTTTCCTTTAAATTTTGGAAATCTGGCTTCTTAAAGATTGAGCTGTGTATCTAAACTTCCTCTTCCCTTTGCCCCCCAGGAAGGCAGACAAGATAATGATCTCACTCTCACCATTACTGTTACTCCTACCCCAATTGCTAATAACAACAACAATAATCACTTATATGCCTGAACACTTACTACATGCCTGCACGATTCAGAAAGCTTTCCATGATGTTTCTCTTCTAATCTTCAAGACCTCAATAAGGGGAAGTCAGCACTGTTATCTGCATTTTTCCCCTAAGCTTCCTGATGCTTCCATTTACTTTTCTTTATTGCACTTTGCTTATTACACTTGGCAAATGCTGTATTTTTTACAAATTGAAGATTTGAGGCAATGCTGCATTGAAGAAGTCTATAGGTGATGTTTTTCTAACAGCATTTTCTCACTTCATGTCTCTGTGTCACACTTTGGTAATTCTCTCACAATTTCAAACTTTTTTCATTATTATTATATTTGTTATGGTGTCCGTGACCAGTGATCTTTGGTGTTACTACTATGATTCTCTGAAGGCTCAGATGATGGTTGGTATTTTTTAGCATTAAGGTATTTTTTAATTAAAGTATGTACATTGTTTTTTTAGACATAATGTTATTGCACATTTAACAGACTACAGTATAGTATCAGCATAACTTTTATATGCACTGGGAAAGCAAAAAGTTGATGTGGCTTGCTTTATTGCAATATTCGCTTTATTGCCATGGTCTGGAACCCAATCCAAAATATCTCCAAAGTCTGTCTGTATTTCTGTTTATAAACCTAGTGTCTCCAAGATCTCAATCACCAAATAAAAGTGGTTTGAATTCAGCTTTGAGTGACTTCAGAAGCATAACTCCGACCCCTCTTGGGGGTCCTCCCAGGATTTCTGAGATGCCCCAGGGAGGGGCTCCATCTTGGCAGTCTTGGCTTTCTGCCACCTTGATGCCAGCGTCTCTTCCCTTGCAAACTGCATTTCCTTTCATCCTATGCCTGTGTAGGCCTCAGAGCTGGGAGCTTTTCGCCTTTACAGTTTATATCAAAGTCAAAACCATATAATAAATTCACAAGTGAAGAAATATACTTATTTTCAAAAGGTCAACCTTACACACTATCAAAGAAATGCAAATTAAAACAAGTTCCATTTTTCACCTATGAGATTGGCAAAAATGAAAGTAATTATATATCTATAATTGGCAAGGGTGTGGTCAAAATGGGTACCTCTCACTGGTGAGAGGATAACTAAGTGTTTATATGCAATCTATAAAGATCATTATTTACCTATGAAACCAGTAACTCAACCCCTAGGAAAATAGGCTAAGGAAATCACTGAAGTTTTGCATAACTATATTTATGTAAAAAGATATATCCATTGCTGCTTTACTACTTTTTTGCTTTTAATACTGAAAAATGGAAACAGCCTAAATGTTGAAAATTAAAAGATTGATTAAATAAATTATGTTATAGCCAAATGAAAAATATTTTAATATCGTGAGATATAAGCAAGGTACAATGTTGAGTGGAAAGAATTAAGAATCAAAAGGACACATTAGATTAATCATGAGTATTGTTTTAAACTGAAATAAAACTTAGAGATCAAATGCTCTGGTTAACTATGAGTGGTGGGATTACAGGCAATTTTCCTCTATTTCTTTATCATTTTGTCAATGTTCCAAATTTTCTACAAAGACTATTACTGTTGTAATCAGAAAAATACATATGTATATTGTTTAATTTTACATGTATGTCACATATATAACAATATGTATTATTTAATTTCATATATATATATGTGAATGCATATACTTGAGTTAAGTTCTACTGCTATTTTCTTTACATGCTGAGAAGGAAACTGCCCCCTAGACAAGCCACATATGTGATGCAAGATAAGGGAAGTTCCTTGGCTCCACCAATGTCCAGGGGGCTCCTACCCTCCATCTCATTTGGTGAATAAATGCCTTTCTTTGTCCACACCTTCCCATCCAGAGACCTATTCATCAAGTGAGAAAATCAGAGCTGGAAGAAACCTCATCAATGGATCAAGGTTCTTGAGCTCTCTTGCACCATGGACCCTTCAGCTGTCTGGTAAAGTCTATGGGATCCCTTCTCAGAATAATCATTTTGAATGCATAAGATAAAACACACAGGATTTCAAAAGAAACCATACATTCCTTGAACTGTAAGACTCTAAGCCACATCTGTCATGTTTAACACAAGTCTGGCTGCAAAGGAAACACACCTGTGGTCAGACCCTGACCCTTTAGCTTGGATCCATTATTTGATGGAGCCTTCCTTCTGAACAACTTAAGCAGTTCTGTTGCAGCTTTTGAGTCTTCACCTCCCTTCTACCAGCCTAAGAAATGACCCTTTGATCCTCACAGCAGATCGACAAAGTCAACACTATTGTCTCCATTTTATAGATGAAAAGACTGACACCTGGAGAGGTCAGGACAGCTGGGTAGGATGACCTAATACTCACTGGCTCACATGACCTGCTCTGGTTAATCAGAGCTCATCCAGGACTTTGGTGGAACAACTGGGACAGGGAGGCTCTTCTTCTAGGGCTGCCCAGAGGAAAGAGGTATGTGACGGTGAAGCCAAACCCAGAAGAAAAGAAAACTTAGGGAAGCAAAGAAACTGAGTGCAGAATGCTTGTGGGCCCTTTGATCTAGCTGGATCTGAGGCAGGATGCTGAGTTTCAGTTATCTCTGCCTGTTTCTTCTTTCAGCCAGTGTGGGCTTCCCTGGTGGGTCACACCGTAAACAATCTGCCTGCAGCGCAGAAGACTCAGGTTTGATCCCTTGGTTGGAAAGATCCGCTGGAGAAGGGAATGGCTATCCACTCCAGTATTCTTGGAGAATTCCAAGGAGAGAGGAGTTTGGTGGCTACAGTCCATGGGGTTGCGAAGACCTGGACACAACTGAGCAACTAAGAGTTTCACTTTCACCTGCAGACTAAGTCAGGCGTGGATTATCCCCATTTTACAGATGAGGAAAACTGAGGCAGGGCAAGACAATTAAATGATTAGCAAATGGCAGAGTGATGATCTGAATTCTACACTTCCTGACCTTAGCCATGACTGCCTATGAATCTAGGTGAAGGCCAGATTCATCCTTTGTTGGAGGAGTCAGATCCTCTGGCCAAGAGATCTCCTTATTGTTATTGTGTGTCCTCCATCTAAGGCTCAAATGTGGCTGATTCATGTTGGTTGATGTATGACAAAAACCATCACAATATTGTAAAATAATTATCCTCCAATTAAAATAAATTAATTAATTTTAAAAAAAAAGAAGAAGAAAACTCGGAGCTCATAGTCACTGAGACCACCTACCACTGCCAGACCTCTGGGAGGCACCATCCTCCCACACACACATCTCTTCAGGCTGCACATGTAGGGCACCCTCTCCTGAAACTTGTACATAAAGTTCATTCTATTTCCCCTCACCTGCACAAATGGCACAGTTTGTCCCTGGAATCGCACAAACACCTCTGGGGGGTGGGAGTGGGGGGCGCATCGGTAGGAACAGCTCTAAACCCACCCCATAACTTCCTCCAGGCCCATCTGGACACCTCCCTGCATTGCAGCAGCCTCGGCTCACCTGTAAATCAGTACCTCATCGTCGGAGCAATTGTACTGCAGCTGGTACATTTTCACCCGCGGGGCAGACTTGCTGACTGACCACTTGACCAGGGCCGAGGTGGTGGTCACGTCAGACACCAGCACAGCCCGTTCCGGGGGGCTTTTGGGAGGCTCCCCGCCCCCACTTCCTCCACCTCCGCGGCTGGTCTTGCTGGAGCCGGTGATATCCGAGAGCCGGGACTTGGGGGGTGCCGCCCGGCTGGTGCTGTTGCTGAGGTGCGGCAGCTGGACGATGGAGACCTCCACCGTGGCCGTGGCCTCCCCGGCGGCGTTGGCAGCGATGCAGGTGAAGGCGCCGCTGTCCTGAGACGTGGTGATGAGGATGTCCAGGGTGCCATTGTCATACACGGCGGTCCTGGAGGAATTCCCCACCAGGCGGTCATCGGGGGCCACCCAGTGGATGAGGGGGCTGGGGTCCCCAATGGCCTTGCACTTGAGCGTGGCCGCCTGGCCCTCCAGGACAAGCAGCTTGTGCGTGTGCTGGGTGATGAGCGGCGGTTCGCACACAAACTCCTCCTCGCGCACGTGCCAGAAGTAGCGGCCCTTGAGGCCCCCCGGGGAGCCGCACGTCTCCAGGTCGTCGTCCCGCTCCAGCCTGCGGAGCCAGAGAAGCTCACAGTTACAGTGCAGCGGGTTGCCCCCGAAACTAAAGGACAGGGGTGGGGCGAAGGGCGTGGCGGTCAGAGCCGAGGCCTGGGAGCGGGCGAAGATGGGGTCCGGGGGCAGCTTCTGCAGCCGGTTGGAGGTGAGGTCCAGGCGGGCCAGTTTCTGCAGGTCGGTGAAGGTGCCCTCGGCGATGTGGTCCAGCAGGTTGTGGTCGAGGCTCAGCTGGTGCAGGTTGATCATGCGCCGCACAGAGCCCCAGGGCAGCCCGTGGAGGTTGTTGTAGGAGAGGTCCAAGTCCTCCAGGGTCAGCAGGAAGTCCTCAAAGGCCTCCTCTGCGATGCCTCCCAGCTGGTTGTTGTTCACGATGAGATGCTGCAGGTTGACCAGGCCGCGCAGCGTGTCCTCCCCGAGGCTGGGCAGCCGGTTGCTGTCGAGGTGCAGGGAGCGCAGGCTCTCCAGGTCCAGGAAGGAGAAGGGCTGGATGTGACTGATGGTGTTCCTGGACAGGGTCAGGTCCACCAGCCCCGTCATGTTGGCGAAGTCCTGGCGGCCAATGTGGATGATGAAATTGCCACCCAGACGCAGCTCCACTGTCCGCCGATCAATGTCTGGCGGCACGAAGAGCAGCCCCTTGGAGGGGCACAGGGTCCCCAGTGACTCAGACAGGTTCTGACAGACGCAGTACTTGGGACAGGCGTCGACCACAGCAAACGCCATGCCAAACGCCAGCAGGCCGCCAAGCAGGGTCTCCATGGTCTGGTCACTCAGGCCGTGGTGCCTGGAAGGGAGGGACACAAGGTCAGGATTGGGAGGCGACTTCCTAACGCCCTCACCTGCAGCGCCCACTCTCACACCTACCGGCTGCCCTAGGGAGCAGTGGAGAATGGCATCAGCTCATGCAGGAGTGATCTCTTCTAGCAATCCTGCTGATAACAGTTCTAATGTTTCCTTTCTCCTTAGCTCTTATCGCCTTGGAACAGCTTACTTGATTTTCTTATTAATTATGTTTATGGAATATTTTCTATCTCCCCAACTAGAATGTCAGTTCCAGGAGGGCAGGCCCTTTTGTCTGTTCTGTTCATTGCTCTAATCACTTCCCAGGTGGCTCAGTGGTAAAGAATCCGCCTGCCAATGCAGGAGACACAGGTTCAATCCCTGGGTTGGGAAGATCCCCTTGAGAAGGAAATGACAGCCCACTCCAGTATTCTTGCCCAGGGAAATCCCATGGACAGGGGAGCCTGGCGGGCTACAGTCCTTGGGGGTCACAAAGAGTCGGGCACAACTTGGTGACTAAATAACAACAGTTCATCTAGCACAGTGCTTGAAACACAGTAGGTGCTCAATACTTGTTGGATGCATGGATGGATGGATAATTCCATACCAGTGGTTTGTCTAGTAATCTTTGGATTTGAAACGTACATTATAGCAGCCTTTTGAAGCGGTTTTGCCTTCTTAACTGGATTAGACTCACTGTGAAATCAGATTGGACCAGCATTCCCTAAGAACAAGAAGGTGGACAAGGAGAGAGCTATCCCTGGGAGTCGCCAGGGTAAACAGGGAACTGGCTTTGGACAAATTCTTTATCATGGAGAATCCACAGAATGGGTAAGTCTCTGGGAGCTTAGGGGAGTGAAGAAGGGGGTGGGATGGGAAACCAAGGCATAGACTTCTTCTGAGCGCTCAGTACGTACTGGTCCCCTGCCCAGATCTTCGTACACATCACCTCATCTGGGCTTTGGGAGCACCCTTCACAGGGAAGGACTTACCAGTGTATATAGATGAGGACTTGTCCATCTAAGGAGCCTAAGAACCTCCTTCAGGTCCTTATGAAAAAGTCACTTTCTCACCGAGGCCTTACCCTCTGTGCACATCCCTCTTCCTTGCTCTGCTTTCTCCTTGGAATCAATCACTATCTACCTTACTGTATATTTCGTCTATGTGTCTTGTTACCGTTTGTCTTCTTAAATGACAACAAAGCTCGAAACAGTTGGGACTTGTTTTTAATTCACCACCGAATAAAAGGCCTAAAGCGCCGCCTGGCACATAGAATGTGCTTTTGCAAGAATGGCTAACCAGGGAAGGAAGGGATGGGCTTTGGTTCAGGTCCTTGAACCTTCGAATATTATAGGTTTCTCACTATTCCATGTTGCACGCGGTGTGGCTCTATTTACGTGGTGCTAAAAACATCCACTGAGCTGGACTTTTGGAAAATCGCGCACACTGGTTTTGTTGCATCACACAGACTAGCACTTCTCAATTTGCCTTCTAGGAGTGTGAATTGGGTTCTACAAGGAAGACGCCTAAGGCCAGTGAATTGGGAAGTACACCCTCTCTTGCGAAAGCTCTCTACACACTAGCAAGTTCAGAAGGGTTGAGAAATTCTGTGGCAGTAAAGAAATTTGGATTAATGTTTAATGCCGTGTGGCTTCTTTTTTTAGTTAAATATACTCCTTTTTTGCATAACAGCTATTAATATCTTGAGAAAGCAGAGCTCCATTGCTCTGTTTGAGGAGCACAGATGCAGACAACTAGCTGATACAAAAAAAAACAAGATATATAGTAAATTTAAAAACCCATTCTAAATTAATTTAGAATAATTAACATATTTGTCAGTCTATCTTCTATGAAATATGAGACATCTCTTTATATAGCAAGACTTTTTTTTTACATCTCAGTAAATATTTATGGTTTTCTTAAAAAAATGCTTTGTAAATAAAAAAACCTATTCAAATTGAATATTACTTTACTGTGAAGATTTGAATTCCATCATTGTATCTCCTTAAAGGTAAATCTCCCACCTGAGATCCTTTAGGGCTAGAAACTTACTCTACATTTCATCTGTAGGATTATTCCTGAATAACACTGTCTAATAGAAATGTACTGTGAGCCATAAATGTAATTTTAAATTACATACATATTAAATTACATTTAAATTATACACCCCTATTAAAAATGTGAAAAGAAACAAGTGAAATCAGTTTTGATCAGGTATTTAATTTAGCCTACTGTATCTAAAATATTATTTCAATGTGTAATCAATACAAACAATTATGAATGAGGTGTGTAGCAATCTTTTTTATTTGTACTAAGTCTTCAAAATCTAAGAGTATTTAACACTTAGAGAACATTTCAAGTGCTCAATAGCCTTATGTGGCTATGGGCTTCTACACTGGACAGGACCATTAGAGCAGGGGTTAGCTAAGTGTATTCCAAGGGCCAAATATAGCCTGCCACCTGTTGTTGTCAATAAAGTTTTATTAGAACACAGCCTTGCACATATCTGCATATTGTCTATGGCTTTTTTTTTCATGCTACAATGGTGGGAGTAAGTAGTTGCAACAGATAGAACAGGGCCAGCAAAGCCTAAAATATTTATTGTCTTGCCATTTATAGAAAAAGTTTGCTTACCTCTGTTCCACAGGATATCTCTCCTTTTCATCTTCATTATGGTCACCCTCATTAAAAGCCTTTGTCAACATACCTAATTCCATGCAACTCTGCTCTGAAGTCCCGTGAGCAACTGCCCACCTTTCCAGTCCCTGCTCTCGCTGACCTCTTCCATGAAGGGTACCAGCCTGCCCTGACCCTGGTACCATCCAGCCACATCCACCCTAGAGGTGTCTGCCTGCCACTTCCTCAACATGCAAATATGTCTGACCTTCTAGGTTCACACTTAACTTAGTCCTAATAACACAAACAGGAATCTTCTCCATCTACATTGACCTTCTTCTTATCTTTTTGGCATAAGAACAAGTCTTTGCAAGAGCTGGTTCTGCCCATTTTTTCACTTTACTTCTCCCAACTCTCTCTCCCTTTGTTCTTCTTGCTCCAACTACATTCCACCTCTTTCACTTATAAATGCCAATCTGCTCTTCCTCTGGGACTTCCTCCTTGCTCTGGTCTCTTCCTGGCTTCTCTCCCACCTCCACTCCTGGCTAACCAAACTCCTAGTCCACCTCTAGGCCCAGCTTAAACATCACCTGCTCCAGGAAGCCTCTCCAAAATCTAGACCAAAACAGACCCTTCTGCTATTTGCCCCTTAGTACCCTATAGTCAAAAAACCTAGACAGCACATTAAAAAGCCCAGACATTACTTTGCCAACAAAGTTCCATCTAGTCAAAGCTATGGTTTTTCCAGTACTCATGTATGAATGTGACAGTTGGACCATAAGGAAGGCTGAGTGCCAAGAATTGATGCTTTTGAATTGTGGTGTTGGAGAAGATTTTTGAGAGTCCCTTGGACTGCAAAGAGAGCCACCTAAAGGAGATCAATCCTGAGTATTCATTGGAAGGACTGATGCTGAAGCTGAAGCACCAACACTTTGGCCACCTGATGTGAAGAGCCGACTCATTAGAACATACCCTGATGCTGGGAAAGATTGAAGGCAGGAGGAGAAGGGAACCACAGAGGATGAGATGGTTGGATGGCATCACCAACTCGATGGACTTGAGTTTGAGCAAGCTCCAGGAGATGGTAAAGGACAGGGAAGCCTGGCGTGCTGCAGTCCAGGGGGTCACAAAGGGTCACAAAGAGACATGACTGAGCGACTGAACGACAACAACCCTATACTTGTCTTATGTATCACTCACCATACTTACATAGTTCCTTAATCACTTACGTGTCTGCCTTCCTAGACCGGAAACTCCATGAGGCAGGGAATGTATCTATCATGTCCACCTGTCACTGTATCTTAGCACCAATACCACACCCACCTAATAGTAAGTTTCCCAATCAGTATGGAATGAATGAATGAGTGAATGAACTATGGTACTGAACCCAGTGAATTTCTGGCATTGTCACTGGGTTCTGAGTTCTGTATCAACATTGGCCAGAGCCAACACTCACTTGGCTAATCAGCTGAGAAAACCATCTTTGTTGGGTGGCCTGGTCACACAGAAGCTTCAGAAGCATCTTCTGCCAGTCATCTGCTATGCTCTCCAGGTTGGCTCACTGCGGTCATAGAATATGCCTCTGGCCACTGCATCTGCTCAAGGAGAGGTGAGAGGTGTCCCCTATACTCACGGGGGACACAGGGACAGCAACAGTCACACCCAGGAGGTCCCTTGATAGTTAAACTGGAGGTGGCTGCATGCCTGCGTGCATGTATGTATGTGCATGTGTATGTTTATGGAGGAAGGGGACAGGGTTTGAGAAAGGCATCCTCCTTATGAGCTCTTGTCACACTGCATTTTCTTTTTCTTTTAAATTTTTTATTTTGTATTGGGAGTGTAGCTGATTAACAGCGTTGTGATAGTTTCAGGTGGATGGCAAAGGGACTCAGTCATACATATACATGTATCCCTTCTCCCCCAAACTCCCCTCCCATCCAGGCTACCACATAACATTGAGCAGAATTCCCTGTGCTATACAGGGGGACCCTGTTGGTTATCCATTTGCAATATAGCAGTGTGTACATGTCCATCCCCAACTCCCTAACTATCCCTTCCTCCCATCCTTCCCCTCTGGCAACCATCAACCCTGCATTTTTGGAGGCTCAGCAGCGCTTCCCAACGTCTCCCCGTCATAGCACACATAGCAAACAGTAATAATCATTGTCAGGTACATGCGAGTTCAGGGCCGAGGCTGTCGGTGGCCTGTGGGGGTATCTTCCACTGCCCCTCCAGATCCTCTCTCCACCCTCTCCAGCCCTGCCCTGTGTCCTGGAAGGCTGACCAGTATGGCAACATCAGGGTCACGTGGACTGACCGCCCTGTGCCACGGCATCCTTGTGCCTTTCAGTCGCGCCTCCATTGGCTGCCCTCTGGGAGAGAGTGACAAGGCATCAGCAAGCAGGAAAGATCTGGACACTTTGGGATGCACAGAGCCCATGGTTTAAAACAGTTTCGTCCTTGAAAATTATGCTAAACAAAACACAGTTGTTTTAAAAAAAAAGTTTGTTGAGGATTAACAAACGTCTAATGTATTCAAATCAATGACATAATAGAGCTGGGTAAATATATTTTAAGTAATCAGCATGGAAGATTACTGACAGAGAAGTGACTATTGAATCTTAATTAAAATTGTATTCTGAGAACTGTCACTTAATATATTACTCTCATAGCCAACAAAAAGCAGCTTAAACCCCAAGTTGGGAGGGAGGTGAGAGGAACAGGGTGAGTAACAGGCAATTAGTGCACACCCTAGGGGGCAGAGGGCTCTCTCTTTTGAGAAGGGATTTTAGCAAATGCTAGAAGGAGCAACCCAGGTCCCTCTTAGCATCTCGGAATGGTGTAGGTGGTGGAGGGGACCACAGAGGGGTGGAGATTAGGAGTAGAAGGCTGGGATCAGGAACAAAGAAGCTGATGAAAGCAGGCAGGAGGGGCCATAGGATTATTTGTGGGCAAAACTGAGAGAGGTGCGTGGGGATCTGAAGGAGGCTGTGAAATGGATGCTGGTATCAAATGTCAGAATCAGCCTTCATGGGAAGAATCCATCTGCAAGGGAGCCAGACCTTGTCTGCTCAGAATGTCTATGAGCCAGGACTGGGGGAAGGGAGGGGCGAGTGGGGAAAGTTGCCAGAGAAACAGAGGCGATGAACTGAAGAGGAAGAGAAACAGTCTTCTTTGGACCTACAGTGTCTGAGAAAATCAGCACATCTCTAGGAGTTTACCCAGGGTAGGAACGGTGTCTCCTGTCTCCTTCCCTAGGTTCTGCACTTGGTTTTCACAACTCTGCAAGGTGAGTGCTAAGGCTGGCCCAACGGTGCTCTTGTGTAATTAGAAAGAAGTGTCCCCACTGGCGGAGAAGGCAATGGCGACCCACTCCTGTACTCTTGCCTGGAAAATTCCATGGGCGGAGGAGCCTGGTGGGCTGCAGTCCATGGGGTCACTAAGAGTCGGACACAACTGAGTGACTTCACTTTCACTTCTCATTTTCATGCATTGGAGAAGGAAATGGCAACCCACTCCAGTGTTCTTGCCTGGAGAATCCCAGGGACGGGGGAGCCTGGTGGGCTGCCATCTATGGGGTTGCACAGAGTCGGACACGACTGAAGTGACTTAGCAGCAGCAGCAGCAGTCCCCACTGGGCATTTGGACTGGCTCCTTAGCTGAACAGATTTGTCCAGTGAGTAACTTGCCCTACCATACCTGATGACCTGAGTATTGCTACCCCTATTTTAACCACCAGGAAGCTTCAAAGAGATTTGGACCTGCCCAAACTCTCCCAGCTCCCGCAAGAAGAATCAGAATTTGAACTCAGGAGAGTCTAGCTTCGGGCCATCCTAATAGTAGAAGAGGAGAGAGAAGAACCTGATAGAGAAGAGACACTCCAGAGGCTTCCACGTGCCTGGTGTACATAGAAACTGGTTGCCTCTACTACGAGATTGCTTAGTAACCTGGGACGGCCCAGCTGTTCAGCTAAATTTGGGCACTTGTGTTTCCTGCTTGGGGAGGAGCCTAGAAGGAATGCTGGTGTTCTCAGAAGCTGAGGCTTCATTGGCTCAGGAAGACCCACCTGTCAGGCCCATCAGTAGTGAGTCACTCATGTACACACACACACACACACAATGCATGCACACAATTAAATATACTGGCAATGAATTTAGAGTTGTGGAACAAGGCTGGTGGTTTGTACAGAATCTCCAGATGGGATTTTACATTTAAAACAAAAGGGAAAAAAGAAAGATGAGGACAGAAAGGGAAAAGCTAAGGGACACGGCAGACAAGGTGGCATAAAATGAAAGTTCGCCTTCCTTCACTTGATGTGGAGACCACAGACTTCCCTCCCCCACTTCCCCAGCCCCTGGGCCTTGCTTCCCCGTCAGAACCACCTCAAGCTGTTCCAGACAGAAGAGGCAACATTTAGCAGATGGCTGGCACGATATATGTGATATCTCTCCACCCTGATTTCCATTTAAAAGATACCTTAGCAACCAGCCGAGGAGCCACCCGCCCCTGGAGCCTGTAAATCAAGTAAGATGCCTGTCTCTGCTTCAGGTAAAAAGAAATGGCCCCTCCAGGGTGCTCCAGGCTGATGGGAAAGTGTGAATTAATAAGAGTGGGAGGGGTTTGAATCTGCTAGGAGAGGCAGCCGCCTGCATTTTGCCCTCGCAGAGAGCTGGCTGCTCCCCATAAATCACACCACTCAAGATGAGCTCTGAAGGGACCGACTCTGGAGCCAGGGGACTAGAAAAGGAAACTTGATTTCCAGACATGGGCTTCCAGAAGACGCTGCTTCTCTGGTCTAGGAGTTGCCAGGTGGGACCCCGCCCCTAGCCTGGGGTGTGGTTCCAGTTGGACGCTTCAAGCCCTGCCCTTGCTCCAGGCCCACCACCTTCCAGGCCCTCCAGAAGTAACAGTTTGGGGCTTCTTCTAAGGGTAAGAAAAATGAGTTAGTATCAGAGAACTGGTATTCCCCATTCCCCTCTCTGATGCTGACGTGTATAGGAATCCTTCTAGAACCTTGAGAAAGAAGGGAGGGTGCAAGTTCAATGAAAGTGTTGGAGAGGAGATAGCTCCTGACTTCAATGATCTCAGTCTGATCAGGGAGGCATAGTCTTTGACCTCATGCTAAGTTGCTTCAGTCATGTCTGACTCTGCGACCCCATGGACTATAGCCTACCAGGCTTTTCTGTCCTTGGGATTCTCCAGGCAAGAATACTGAAGTGGGTTGCCACGACCTTCTCCAGAGGATCTTCCCGACCCAGGGATCGAACCTGCGTCTCTTATGTCTCTTGCAATGGCAGGCAGGTTCTTTACCACTGGCGCCACCTGGGAAGTCCAGTCTTTGACATCAGGCAGCTTCAATTTTGATTACAGCTTCTAGTTTGAAGAGAGAGAAGGAGAGAGAGAGACAGAGAGAGAGAGAGGCAGAAAAAGCCAAATTCCCAAGGGATCCCTCTGCCCTTGGAAGGTCCAAGTTCCATGGCTGCAGAAAGACACCCACACAGGATGGGCAAAAACATTCCCTGTGCTGTCCCCGGGCAAAGCCACAGAGACAGAAACCACATCCTGAATCCCGGGACTGCTTCATAAACTGCAAAGAGTGGTCTTAGACAGCAGAGGTAACAGGAAAGAAAAGGGGAAATGGAATCTAAAACATCCAAGGGCAGATTGAGCCCATTTAGAGTCTGTGTAAACTTCTATTGTGCAAGGTAAGCAGTTGTTACGGTAAGTAAGTTATTAAGCTCAGAACTGCTTCCTCTCTGTTCTGGGTGACAGCACTCTGCCTCCGTGTTAAAGCATCCCCGGTAGCTTTCATTGTATTGCAGTGTAATTATGTGTTTCCCTGTCTTCTACCCCATTCACCTGGGAACCTCTTCTTGGCAGGGACTGTATTTTGTTTAGTTCTGAATCCCCAGTAGCAAGGCCAGTACCTAGCACTGAGCAGGCACCGGGGACATTTGAAGGGAGAAGGAATGAATGAATGACCAAATGAATGGATGGATGAGTGCTCCAGCATACACCCTGGCACCTTTGACACTCTGTTCATGCCCTCTTACTGCAGAAGTGTGCTCACTCCCATCTGGGGCAGGCCAGGCAGGCTGGGGCAAATTCATGCCCTGGAGAGCAGCCCCCCAACCAAGGCCAGCAGCGGGGATGAAGGATAAACTCCTCAACTTCCTCACTGGTTGGGTGGGATGACTCCAAACACGTTCTGCACAGTCTCCTTCAGGTTCCCAGTGAGAATGAGCCCTGGCGGCCCTTCGCAGTAACCTGCTTCTTATACAACCTGTCCCGGCTCCTCATCTCACCTCCTACCCATCTTCCTTTTTTCCGAGTGCCCTGCCATCATGGGCTGAATAAGCCACTTACGCTCAAATCCTTGTTTCAAGTCCATTTCTGGGGAATCCAGCCCAGGGGACACTTCTTAATTATAACTCTCAGGATTTAATGTACCCACTGAGCCTGGACTATTGGGAATTAAAAAAAAAAAAAAGGATCAAAAAGCCATGTACATTCTTGTCAAAGACTAACACAAACAGGCCACTCACTGAAGGAAAGGGACTTTTAGTTGCCATGCAAATGGTTGGTATTGAGAGTTGAATGGGAAAATGTATCTACCCAATGTAGTCACAACTGGGGTTGTAGAACCCGAGTCCTCTTTTGTCTTGAGACCTGTGTGAGCCAATATGCGGATGAGTGTTTGTGCGTGGTGAGTGTTTACTGTGAATGAAGAAGACCTGTGATCAGAGGGGTGTGGAGTGTGAGTGGAGAGGTGTGTGTGTGTGAAAAAGCAGGCGTGTCTGACTGAATGTGCCTTTGTGTATGAGAGAGGGGGCGTCGCATGAATGGAGGTGATGACTGAGAGAACTTGTGTGCTTGGTGAATGGAGGGCTGTGTGGGTGAAGGAGGGCCTGGTTTTACGAATGAGGGCCTGGATGTGAATGAGGGTGTGTGAGGGACGGGAGGCGAGCTTATTCATTCAGCTTTGATAGGGACAAATACTGTTCTGTGGGCGTGTTGTCAACTACGAATGCATTAATCTCCATGGTTGCCTGTGATCTGGCCCTGCTTAGGGGACACAGACAGCCCACAGGGCTGGCAGCTCGCAGCAGCAGTTTAGGCCTCGGCCTTCCTCTCCGTGTCCTCCTGTCAGCGTCCACTCCGGCCCTCAGGTGTGAGTGTGTGGGGGCTCTGGTTTCACACAGAGATTTTGTGCTTTTATTCAGTCATGACTTTCAAGACTCTCTGTCTCTGCAATACCCCTGGCCCCATTTCAAGCATCTTTTCGATTCTGTCACCTGAAGCCTCAAGCAAGGCTTCAGCTCTCGGAACCTGGGTGGCCTGATTCCTTCTTACCTCAGAGGTGGAGTGTGGAGAATGTGGATACACAGGGTTGCACTTCTAGTCAATCCAGGCTTTCAGTCCTAGCTCTCTCTCCCAAGGACTTCTCCAGCAGATTCACATCCAATGACCCAGTCTGTCATTTTAGCCCTTTCATTCTTCTCTGCTCTAAATCACAGAGCATCCCCAGGTTCACTGACTCACCAGCGCCGCCCTCAAGTACCCCTAGCCTCTCCCTAGTCCCCACACTCAGGGGAGCAAACTGAGTGTGTAGCCCCCTCTAGGACCTTGGTGATGAAGGGAGCAGTGGGGTGGATAATTCAAAGCGGCAGATAATCCAAAACTCATTTCCATTTGGCTGGGGAATGTTCACTCTATGATTTACTCTCCTCATTATGTTTGGCTCTGGCTAAAATTAAAATTGGCTTTTCTTCTTCAAGCCACCCAGGCTACAGTATAGGCAATGGTGGAATAGCACTGAAGTTTAGTCCAGCTAGGGAACTTAATTATAGGCTAACATCTGACTAGGATAACAGCCTTGAAGGTCAATAGAAGTAGGGGTTGGATTTCACTCAGCAGACTGGGCTCCCTGAAGCAGGGCTGTGTCTCCCCTCAGACTGGGGCTCCCTGAGGTTAGGCTGTGTCTCCCCTCAGACTGGGGCTCCCTGAGGCGGGGCTGTGTCTCCCTCAGCCTGGGGCTCCCTGAGGCAGGGCTGTGTCTCCCCTCAGACTGGGGCTCCCTGAGACAGGGCTGTGTCTAGCATCTGCCCACAGTTCTTCCTTCGGGATGAGGATTATTAGCAGTGTACTCCTGCTCCTCACAGCCCCCTCTCCTCGCCCCACCCTGGGAAGCCGAGGCGAGGGCCTGCCCTCCCTGAAGCAGCCCTTCCCCACAAGTCCACAGCTGGGCCTCATCAGGGGCTGCTCGCGGGCATTGTATCACAAAAGCTCCCAGGCTGCTCTGAGAAGGACGCTGTCTCACTGCGCAGGCCTGCGGTTATTACCCTTCCTTGTTATGTGCCTTTGGTACAACATCGAGCATAGCATGTTTAATCTTGGACTCCTAATAACACCTGTGATTATTCAAATAAAAAGAATTTAGGCAATCAAATTGGCTTGATGGGAGTTTATTTGATTATTTGTGGGTAGTAGGGAGGGGCTGCTGCAATGGAGGACACAGTTACAGACAAGGATTCCCACGTTGCCACCTCTAATGTCAGGTCTTTAATTGGCCTTGGGACGGAATCCTCATCACCTGTTGGCCAACCTAGACTCACAAGGTGACACACGAAAGCAAGAAGACTTTTCAGGACTTTCCAGTTGGCGCTGCCTTTGCTAACCCTAACCCCACAAATTCCCTCAGCAGACATAAGTCTTGAGAAAAAGTCTCACTAGAGAAAAGGCCTGCGAGACTGTCACATGCCCCAGGCGAGCAGCACTAAGGGGTAGGAGGGGTGGTGAGGCGGGGCTGTCCAGCCCTTCCGGGGGGTGATGGTCTGGGGTGCCAGGCCTGTGTGCCCTCCCCACCTCTGCGCAAACCGCTCCTCACAGTCCAGGTTAGCTCCAGCCCCTGAGGCTCCTCCCACTTTGTGAAAAGTGTCCTCTGTGCCCGCCCATTTCTGAACAGAAGGGACAGAGAGGCATCAGTCAGGGAAGAACAGATGACAGAATCGCAGGTGTACCTGAGGGACGTTTAATGAAGGCACTGTTTACGGAGGTGTGGGCAGGGTTAGATGCGGGTTGGATCCCTGGGTTGGGAAGATCCCCTGGAGAAGAGAATGGCAACCCCCTCCAGCACTCTTGCCTGGAAAATCCCATGGACAGAGGAGCCTGGCAGGCTATAGTCCATGAGGTTGCAAAGAGTTGGACACAACTGAAGCACGCACGTATGGGCAAGGTTAAGGAAACCCAATTGGGGTGATGAGGCCCCCAGGGGCTGGCAACAGAGGAGGGCTTTTCAAATCCTTTCACCCCAGGCCTGAAGGGGTGAAGGCAGAGGGCAGTTCCCAGAACCCATGCAGAGTTACAGCCACGGGAGAGAGATAAGGATGGATACAACCCACTGACCTACTAGGGCCTGGGAGGGAGCCAGCTAAGGAAACAGGCCCCCCCTCTCATCCTCTTTCTCACCTCCTGCTGCGCCTCCCAACAACCAAATGGAGGAAGCCAGAGGACAAAGGATACTGTAGGAGGCAGTTCATACAGGACAGCTTCCAGGGCACAGGGCAGGGCAGATAAAGGAGGAAAGTTCACTTGGAGCAGCAGATGGAAAAAAAATCTGCACACACAGAGCAGCCTTCTCTCTTGTCAACTTTCCCAGTGAGTAGTCGGATAATGAAAGTACTTGTAAGTGTAAGGAGAACAGGCAGGAAAAGGAAGAAGGGGAGAGAGGAGAGAGACATGAATCCATTGGAAACAATAAACCCCACAGACTCAAGGGCAGTAAATATGAATTCAATTTGCCTTTGCCATTTACACAGCCCAGCCTTCTTAAGCGCTGACAGGCTGATCAGATAAAAGTCGCTATTGCCACCAGGACGGCACATTTAAATTTTTATTGCAAACACCAGGCTCCATTACCCTGGGATTTGCTCTCTGCATTCCTAATATTGTCTTTCTTCATGTAGGAATAGAAGCACTCTGGCTCCCAGGGGCAGACTAATTCGGCAGGAAGAGTTTGGTGCTGGAGTTCTGAGACCTGGGTCCCATCCTGGCCCTGCCCAGGACTTCAGCAAGCCGCCTCTCCTCTGCAGGCCTCGGTTTCCTTATCTGGGGAATTTGGCTGGATGGTGTCGGGGGGCAGGGGGTGTGAGGGGTCCTCTATTCAAATCCATTTCCAGCCCCAGCCTGGTGAGATCTGGGTGGGGAGCAAAGGAGACTCAAACCAGCTGAGCACCCTGTTGCTAAGTCACTGCAGTCGTGCTCGACTCTGTGCGACCCCATAGACGGCAGCCCACCAGGCTCCCCCGGCACCCTAGCCCTCTCCTAACCTGGTCCCTTCCTCACGTGTGGGAAATGAGAGACCTTGGCTGCCTCTCTCTCCATCCTAATGTCTGAAAATCTCAAAGAGCTTCTCTTTTTCCTTTATTTTTTCTGTTCGCAGACTCATCTCTCCCTCCCCTTTACCTCCTTCCTTTTCTTCCTGCCCCTCTTTCTCTCATAATCCTCCATCCTTCCCAAGTTCCCTCTGCCTGTATGCTTCATCCTCTCCTTCCTTTCTCCCTCGGCTTCCTCTCTGGAGATATCAGAATCGAGATCTGGGATGGTACAGCAATCCCTCCCCAATATGACCTTCCACCCACCTCTACAGACTTGGGGATGAGCCTGATCCCGCAGCAAGGGCTCAGTCATTCCATCAGGCTTCCGTGGAGCAGCTGCTCTATGTGGCAAGCAGGGCGTGGGCATGAAGGTGGACAGAGTCAGATGGGACATCTCCCCTCTCCTCAAGAGGAGCTTACACACACACATACTTAACTGGGAGCCACCAGAGGATGGGAGTGTATCGAGCGCATCTGGCACTTTACACATGGCATCTCAGTTAAACCATTTGCTGCCACAATACTATTTACCCATTTTACAGGTGGAGAAACTGAGGCTTGGGAAGCTTCTATAACTTGCACAATGACTGAAGAAAAAAGGCAGAGCTGTAATTCCAAAAGGCAGTCCAGATACACCCAACCCTACCACGAATGGCACTGTCCTCACAGAATTCTTCAGAAGACATCCCTCCTAACTAGAGTGATGGAATCCCCCTTGGAGGAAGGGATGTGAACTGTGGTCTTGAAGGATGGGTGATAGGATATCAACAACTAAGGTTGATTCTCGTATGGAGATTATTCTAGAAGAACAAAGATTCACAGTACTTGGTAGACTGAGGAAGATCTATCGAAGTTGGGTAATTACAGAAACCTTTTAAAGGAAAGCGCTTCTGAAGGCCCCAGTTTGAGAAGCACTGTGGTTAGAAGCTTGACTTGGAGGCACGTGGATTCCAGAGTCCAGCCCCCTTCATGGGCAAAGGGTTACCACTCACAAGCCTCGTGACCTTGGGCAAGTTGCTTCCCTTCCCACTACCTCGGTGTGCTCATCTGTAAAACTGGATGATCTCACAGGGTTGTGGACGCTGACTGGGTCCCTCCATGTCAAACACCTCAGCAGGGCCACACAGAGTGAAATCTCAAACCTGTGTCACCCACTATAATTCTTCTCCTGGGGATGGTCCTTAAGTTGCAACTGGATGTTTTCTTAGATTTGCTACTAAAATCAAAAGCTAAAAGGTAAAACATATTCATAGAACTCAGCACCCACAGGGGACCTCAGCCACTAGTTTAAGAAATCTTGTCATTGTAGGCTCCATGGGAGGAGTTAAGGCCAGGAAAGCTGGGGTCTAGGAGCAATAACTGAATCTTCCTCCAACCCAGCTGCTCGGATTCCAGGATTAGGCTTGAGGGTTGCTTTGGATGTAGGATGCCTCCAGCCCAGGGAAAATGTAGCCAGAAATGAAGAGAGAGTAATTTTTTTTTTTTAAGTGAAGGAAAGAGTCTTCAAAGGTAAAAGTGCTTAGAACCTATGAAAGTCATAATGAAGCTCTGATCAGGGTATTTTATGGCCACTCACTACGGGCCCATAGAGAAAGTGTCCCCGCCTCTCCTCTCTTCTCACTCCAGGCTCCTTCGTAATTCTATCCCCAGCCTGTTTCTTCACCAGTGACCCCACCAGAACAGCAGTTCCATGTTCTGTTCATTAGGCGTCTGTCTTTAGGTGTTGGGTACATATCTATTGTGCTAAATCATTAAGCAGCTATAAATATTTATTGAGCACCTGCTGTGCTGGGCACCATACAGATTTCTCAATAAACAGTTCCTTCCTGTCCTCTGGGAGACTGCAATCTATTAAAGGCAAGACAGGAAGAGCCAGCCCTGAGGGAAAGGGGAGAGGTGGAGCTGGCAGCAGACACATGAAGGAAGTAAGATCTGCCCTGCCTCCTCCTCACCCTGCAACTCACCAAGAAACAGGGGCTGTGTCTCCCCCAGACTGGGGCTCCCTGAGGTGGGGCTGTGTCTCCTGAGACTGGGGCTCCCTGAGGTGGGGCTGTGTCTCCCCCAGACTGGGGATCCCTGAGGTGGAGCTGTGTCTCCCCCAGACTGGGGTTCCTTGAGGCAGGGCTGTGTCTCCTCTCAGACTGGGGTTCCCTGGGGATGGGCTGTCTCCTCTCGGCAACTGGGGCTCCCTTGTACCAAAATCCTGTATTTCACGATCATAATAATAGTTCTTCATAAACACTCTGTGTATGCTTCTTTAGTGCAATAAATGAACACCTGGGGCTTCCCTGGTGGTCCAATGGTTAAGAGTCTGCCTTGCAATGCAGGGGATGCAGGTTTTATCCCTGGTCGGAGAACTAAGATCCCACTTGCTGTGAAGTAACCAAGTCCACGAGCCACAACTACTGAGCCCTCCTG
>NW_011495047.1:10498017-10499026 GCF_000754665.1 Bison bison bison | reverse complement strand
CCAACTCCTGGAGTTCACTCAGACTCACATCCATCGAGTCAGTGATGCCATCCAGCCATCTCATCCTCTGTCGTCCCCTTCTCCTCCTGCCCCCAATCCCTCCCAGCATCAGAGTCTTTGCCAATGAGTCAACTCTTCACAGGAGGTGGCCAAAGTTCTGGAGTTTCAGCTTTAGCGTCATTCCTTCCAAAGAAATCCCAGGGCTGATCTCCTTCAGAATGGACTGGTTGGATCTCCTTGCAGTCCAAGGGACTCTCAAGAGTCTTCTCCAACACCACAGTTCAAAAGCATCAATTCTTTGGCGCTCAGCCTTCTTCACAGTCCAACTCTCACATCCATACATGACCACAGGAAAAACCAAAGCCTTGACTAGATGAACCTTTGTTGGCAAAGTAATGTCTCTGCTTTTGAATATGTTATCTAGGTTGGTCATAACTTTCCTTCCAAGGAGTAAACGTCTTTTAATTTTATGGCTGCAGTCACCATCTGCAGTGATCTTGGAGCCCAAAAAAATAAAGTCTGACACTGTTTCCACTGTTTCCCCATCTATTTGCCATGAAGTGATGGGACCAGATGCCATGGTCTTCATTTTCTGAATGTTGAGCTTTAAGCCAACTTTTTCACTCTCCACTTTCACTTTCATCAAGAGGCTTTTGAGTTCCTCTTCACTTTGTGCCATAAGGGTTGTGTCATCTGCATATCTGAGGTTATTGATATTTCTCCCTGCTATCTTGATTCCAGCTTGTGCTTCTTCCAGTCCAGCGTTTCTCGTGATGTACTCTGCATATAAGTTAAATAAACAGGGTGACAATATACAGCCTTGATGTACTCCTTTTCCTATTTGGAACCAGTCTGTTGTTCCATGTCCAGTTCTAACTGTTGCTTCCTTACCTGCATACAGATTTCTCAAGAGGCAGATCAGGTGGTCTGGTATTCCCATCTCTTTCAGAATTTTCCACAGTTTATTGTGATCCACACAGTCAAAGGCCTTGGCATAGTCAATAAAGCA
>NW_011495047.1:10450652-10497917 GCF_000754665.1 Bison bison bison | reverse complement strand
ACCAGCTTGAACATCAGGAAGTTCATGGTTCATGTATTGCTGAAGCCTGGCTTGGAGAATTTTGAGCATTACTTTACTAGCGTGTGAGATGAGTGCAATTGTGCAGTAGTTTGAGCATTCTTTGGCATTGCCTTTCTTTGGGATTAGAATGAAAACTGACCTTTTCCAGTCCTGTGGCCACTGCTGAGTCTTCCAAATTTGCTGGCATATTGAGTGCAGCACTTTCACAGCATCATCTTTCAGGATTTGAAATAGCTCAACTGGAATTCCATCACCTCCTCTAGCTTTGTTCGTAGTGATGCTTTCTAAGGCTCACTTGACTTCACATTCCAGGATGTCCGGCTCCAGGTCAGTGATCACACCATCGTGATTATCTGGGTCATAGCTTTAAAGTTATTGTGATGTTATGATGTTAACCACAGATTCAGAAGTGAGCCTCACCTTCAGTGTCTCTTCTTTCCCCAGACTTGGCTCCCTTTAGCATCCCCACAGGCACAGCCATCACTGTCTGGTGATGCCTTCTCCCACCTGAACTAACTGGGGACCTGTGCTTAGAGAATCTTGAAAAAGTTTGTCCTTAAATTGATATATTTCTCAGAAGGCCAAAGACTTGAATGTGGCTTCAGCGATTCCTACTCTTCAGCACTTGAAATGTACATGACACCATCAACATCATCCATCATGATCTAATGGTGAACACTTTAGAGTAATCATTACTCTTATACAGATGAAGCAAGTGAGGCTCAGGGAGATGTATAGGTGACTTGCCAAATCCTCTTCTTAGTCAGTGGCCGCTGGTGCCTCTGGGTTTGCCAATATTGTCAGCCTCGGGACCCTAGGACTCACTCATTCTCCTGGAGAGGCAACCAACAAAATACACCCAGGCTCTAGCCCAACAGTCAGCACAATCACTTTATTGTCAAACACTTAACTGAAGGAGAATGGGGAGCTCATCTCAGAATTTCAGGGTGGGGGTTCCCTGCCCTGACATGTCAAAGGTCAGAGTGCTCCCAGAATTTGAGCACAAGTACATGAGAGGTCAGGGGGCTGGTTGTTCCGCAGTGGTCTCCTTCTTACTGGCCTTAGTGGGGGAGTTTGAATCACACCATCGCTTGGCCTCAGGCTTCAGGGGGGCTGCCAACACAAGGAAAGGACTCAGTCCTTCCTGCTATGAATGGGAGAGGTGGATCAGTGCTTGGTTGAGGCAATAAGTTTTATGTTTCTCCTGTAAACCTTGGGGGGTTAGTGCTAAGCAAGCCAGTGCTTCTTTTGAGATCCCAATTCAGGTAAGGTAAAAAAAAAAAAACCTTATTCTGATAAATTAGGAGATCAGAGTGAACTTGATGCCAAGGGGGAGCCATCCTTGGTGCCATGTGACCACAGCCAACCTCGGCTAGCCTACCAACCTCAGTTGTCTCCAACGTACATGGGAGGGGAGTTTGGGAGCAAGGCGATCTCTGAGTCCTCTTCCAGACCTAACCTTTCCTAATCCTATTCTTGCTGCAACACTTTAAAAGAGCAGATAAATCAATGGTTAAACTATTAATGGCTGATTAGGTTAACTGAGACTTCTGCACTGCCTTAACCAAGGGACTGAGTCCCTAATGAAATGTTAGGCATTATCCCCTGACTTGTGGGAGTGGTATTTGGTGAGACTGCAAGGCTGGGGAGAGTCTAATCATTTCCCCTAATTCACATCACATGAGTGCCTCCCATCTTTTGACAGAAAGCAGGACCAGAAAGGACAAATGCCTGTGGCTTAAGGTCTCACGGAGAAGGAAATGGCAACCCACCCCAGTATTCTTGCCTGGAGAATCCCATGGATGGAGGAGCCTGGTGGGCTACAGTCCACAGGGTCGCAAAGAGTCGGACACAACTGAGCGACTTCACGTTCACTTTCACTAAGGTCTCTTGAAGAGCTAAGGAGATTGGATGGAGGCTGCTTGATAAGTAAAGGAGGACTCAGCCTGCTTTGCTGAAGGAAGGAAACAGGGTGACTTCCTTCTGTAGTTGAGTGGAGGAGTACTGGGGAAGTCAGGTTGGAGAGTTGAGAGGGCGATCAAATCAGTCAGCTCTTCCTCGACACCCAGCATTGTGCACTTCCCCCATGCAGTGACAGCATGGAGCCTCCAGGCTCTATAGTTATTATTTGTTGTCCTCTAATATCCATTCTCCCCTCCTCCCTAGTAAGAATTTCCAAGTGTTATTTGGCCACAAGGCCATGCAGAATAAAGACCACATTTCCCAGCCTCCCTTGTACCTAGGTGTGGTCATATGATCAAGTTTCATCCAATGATCTATAGGCAAAACACTAGTATGTGATATCCTGAAAGTGAAAGTCGTGTCCGACTCTTTTGACCCCACAGTCCACGGAATTCTCCAGGCCAGGATACTGGAATGGGTAGCCTTTCCCTTCTTCCGGGGAATCTTCCCGACCCAGGGATCGAACCCAGGTCTCCCACATTGCAGGCGGATTCTTTACCAGCTCAGCCAAAAGAGAAGTCCAAGAATACTGGAGTGGGTAGCCTATCCCTTCTCCAGGGGATCTTCCTGACCCAGGAATCAAACTGGGGTCTCTTGCATTGCAGGTGGATTCTTTACCAACTGAGCTATTAGGGAAACCCTATGTGATACCCTAGTGGTGTACTTTAAAAAAGGATACACCTTTCTTTGCCCCTCCCTCTTTCCTAAGACTGGAATGCTGATGCACGTACAGAACTTGAGCAGCTATCTTGGCCCGTGAACTGGCAGCCGAGTGTTGAGGATACAAAATTATGAAACAGAAGGAATGTGGACGCCTGGTGATCATGGCACCACTATTCAGTCCTGGAATCTCTGAAGGTTTTGGCTTTTGTTTTAATTATAACTTTAAAAAATGTTTAAGACATAAGAAGTTTCAAAAATAGTAAGAGTTCCCATAGACACTTCACCCCACTTCTTCCCATGATAATATCTCACATACCCATAGTATCAATACATTTTTAAAGGAGGAACTTGACCTTATTACAGTGCCATTCACTTGAATATAGACCTTATTCCTTGCACTTTCTACAAGAGAGAGAAATAAACATCTTTTTCATTTAGGCTACTTGGTTTTGTTTTTTTTATCACTCACAATGAAATAAAAAAATTTCTGACTGATATAATTTCCAAAAGGTATAAGATGGCATCCAAATCCCACTCCAGAGAGAGGCACATGGTAGGCAGAAGGAGCTGGTCCAGATACAGGGAACAACCAGACAACCTTCAGGGCAGTGTGGAGAAGTCCTTTCAAAGCGTGGGAGGCATAGGACTATTGTGCGTCTTCCCTTCGATGGTGCTGGTGAACGGACTGTCCTCTCCCACCTCCTTGCTCCTCCACTGCCCTTGGCAGGCCTCCCTGTCCCCACGCTTAAATCTTCGCTCGTCTTTCTCTTGCTGGATCCACCTCTACCCCCACCTCTTACCTATGCAGAGCTCTGCATCCCCTGCTACTTCAGGGAGACCTGAGATGCTCATTAGTGTTGCTGGTTCCTGGCCCGTCAGAGTCACATGTCAGGACAGGGAAGCGAAGGCGGGTGACATTTGTTGGTATTTTCAACTCGGGTGAAAACAAACAAATTGCACTGGAGTTAAATGTCAAAGGCTCCTGAGCGTGCTGCCTGGGAGGGAGGGGGACCATCTCCCCGGGGGACAGCCTTCTCTGTGTCCCTGAGCGGGTGTGTGTGGGCGATGTAGCTGTGTTGGAAGTCTACCAGGAAGGCCGAGTGGGCTGTGTTTGTCAAAGTCCACCTTCATCCCACCGTGGGCACTCCGGTTAGACATGCGCAGTCCCCAAGGGAGGACATGCATTCCTCATCCATTGCTTCATCCAGAGAACATTTAGTGAGCACTCGCTACATGCAAAAGACTCGACAAGAGGGGCTGAGGGGCAACTGATGATGAGACAAATACGGCTGGTCCCTGCCTCCTGGGAACAGGACACCCTTAGAGAGGACAGAAGACATCTAAACATACGATGTAAGCAGAAAATGGTCATCCTGGCCAGGGGTACAATGCTCTTTGGGTCCTTGGACAAAGAGGGAAGGAGAAATCAGGGATGTATTTCAAAGGCTTTGCCACGAGGCTTGAAGGATCTACTTTTAGATGTGCACGGAGGAGGGTTTAAGGGGACAATCAACTCAAAGATAGCACAAACCTCATCTACCCACATTACCATCAGCTTTAGTATCATTGTTACCCCCAAACAGGATGGAAATACACTCATGGAGCTGAACACACATGATGTAACCCAGTAAGGAAGGGTTTCTGGGGTCCATGAAATTACTGGAATTGTGTGCTGAATTTTGTGTATTCAAGCACTTCTCTGGGAGGAATATGCATAGCCTCCACCAAATTCTGCAAAGTAGAGGTGATCTCCCCCTAAGTTGGACCCCTATTCTAGAAGCTGGCAAGAAGTAAGACCTTGCTGGATCTCAAACTATGACTTGTCTAAATGGATCCACTCCATGAAGAGCAGGTTGGAGGTTTTCTAAATGCAGCCCTTCCTTCACAGACTTTATTCCTGAGATTGATTTGCAGAGACTAAACCAGTTCCAGCCCCAGCCCCAGCTCGGGGAGGTGGGCAGGAGGCAGAGGACAGGGTGAGGGGGGACGTCCAGGCAGGGCCAGCTCTTCTCCAAGGAGGCAGCATCCTCTGCTTAGGTCCAGCCCTGCAGTGATTGAATTATCCGCCCTTTCACTTAATGAGCATCTCTCTGGACTGGCCATGAGACCTGTGTTCAGGAGAGCAGACATTTCATTAGCAGAATTCAGTGGTGCCGTGTTGATCCTGGTTTCCTGACAATTAAGAGAAGGAGCCAGAGTCCTAAGCACAATCCTTTTGTGAGCCTTGCCTCTTTCAAAACGTGCAAGTTCTCATCCACCCCCTAGTCTCACGTGTAGCTGTGTGTGACCAGGGGAGGCAAGAAGGCCCTTGTAGGGGACTCCAAAGTACATGAAGGCCTAGTGGGGCTGTGCCCTTGGGCCCGGACCACTCTGGCTGCTGAGAGATGATGAGGAGACACGTCACTTCTCCCTTCCAGATTAGGAATGAGAAAGAATTCCACAGGTGGCTGGTGGACAGTCTTCCAGGAACCATCCCTCCTTCATCTTGTCAGTTCCAAGGGTACCTCTCCCCATGAAAATGACATTATGGACATTCCAGGTCACTGTCAGGATCACCATTATCTTCCTTGCTACACAAGGAGAAGCAGAGGCCCAGGAAAGAGGCCAGGGGCATTGACAGAAAACCCTGGAAGGACATTTAAAGGGATCAGTGTTACCTCCTCCATGAAGGTCTTCTGGAAACAAAGGGTGAGACACACACCAGATTTGTTGTGTAATGCAACAGTGCACGGGTTTCCAAGGTGGCACTAGTGGTAAAGAACTCACCTGCCAATGCAGGAGACACAGGAGATGCAGGTTCTGTCCCTGGGTCAGGAAGATCCCCTGGAGGAGGGCATGGCAACCCACTCCAGTATTCTTGCCTGGAGAATCCCATCAACAGAGGAGCCTGGTGGGCTACAGTCCAGAGGTTTACAAAGAGTCAGAAATGACTGAACTGACTTAGCATGCACGCACATACCTGACGGTGCAGTTGGGAGTTCTTCTAGGTCAGCCTGCTTACCATCCATGGTATCAGCTGGCCTCAAGGCCAGAGTCATGGCTGTTCAACATCGTAAGTCCAAGGCCACTAACCCTGAGTTCGCCACACCATCAGTCTGATCCCGCAAGACCAGTAGCATGATCCATAAGGAACCACATGAGCTGTCAAAGCCACAGGAGCCAGCGGTGACGCCAGTCAGGATTATAACGTCCGTGTCCATGCTGGTGAGCTCTGGGCCCAGCTGAACTCTCACCTCAGGGCATCCTGGGTATGGTAGAGAGAGGTACTCTTCGGTCTTTGGGCCTGTAGTGTGTGAAGGGAGCCTGCCCCAAATCCTCTACATCAGAAGCAAGAACTGAGGGATTAGACACACCTGATCATTCCATCAGGTCCAGAAGAACTTACAGATGGGTCACAGGGGCTCTGAATGGAGCCACACAGGCACCAACAGAAGAGAAATGACTGACGACATTAGCAAGGTTCCCTGCAGTCAACCGTGAACAAACAGAATAATCCTTCCTCCCTGGCTGCTGCTGCTGCTGCTGCTTTGGTCACTCAGTCATGCCCGACTCTTTGCGATCCCATGGACTGTAGCCCACCAGGCTCCTCTGTCCCTGAGATTCTCCAGGCAAGAATACTGGAGTGGGCTGCCATTTCCTACTCCAGGGAATCTTCCTGACCCAGAGATTGAATCCACATCTCTTGCATTGGCAGGCAGATTCTTTACCACTGAGCCACCAGGGAATATCCCTTCTTCCCCGCACCTCCCTATAGCACAGGAAGAGGAACTGATATAGAGAGAGGGAGGGAGGGAGTTAGAAGGATAGAGTGAGAAAGAGAAAAAAGGGAGGGAGGAAGTTGGGGGGGGGAGGAAGGAGAGAGAGGAAGAGAGAGCGAGAGAATTATAAATGAATACATGGAGCTTTGGAAACAGACACACTGGCTCCCAAGAGCAGGAGGCTGGTTGTAGTTGTACCAATGCAGAAACAGAGTGTCCTGTTGTCAAGTACAGGCGATGACGCCGTAGGTGATTTCTTTCCCATGGGGGATGTCCCGTGGCCCTGCTTCACTGTGATTCACCACTGCAGGTGGATCCAGTGAACAATCAGCCATGCTTCCCTATGTGTGTCCTGTAAGCTGCTGTCACCCTGGAAAGTTGCTGGTTGTGTCTGGAGCTTGGAAGGAGAAGGAAGAGGGGAAAAGGAGAGGTGGAGGGTGAAGCTGTGGCAACGCTGTTGTGGAGAAAGGGTGATGTGACTGGCCAGCCCCAATAGTCTCAGTGATTCCCACTATGGAGGATGGATGAAGTCTCAGCTCCCTCTAGCTTTAGGGATCTAAGAGGAAAGCATCCTTATAAACAGCACTGCCCCACCGCACCCACAGCCACCACCCTTAGCAAAGCCACTCCCCCACCGTAACTCCCCAGTAGTGGAAGCCCCCACCCATTCCCCTACCCAGACACACACACACACAACTCTGAGCCTGGCTTTGCTGTCCAGATGCTTCTTTCCTTTAGGTTCAAAAATCCCTCTTTTTCCCCCCCAAAAGGCATTTCCCCAAGGGAAGTGTGGTCAGGACTGGGTGTTTTGCAGGAGGGCTTGAAGTTATACTCACTGATCCTTTGCAGGGTCTCTGATTTTCTGGGGGGCAAGTTTCATGTCCAGGATCAGAAAGCCACTCATACTGACTATCCTCTACAGCAAACTCATGTCAAGGTTGTCACAGACATGCCGGAGCTCAAAGTCAATAGGCATGTAAGTCCCATCCATCATTCCTCGGGTTCAAACATCTACCAGCCTCTCCCTGATTTGGATTAACCCTCAGTCCCCATGAGCTTTTGTGCTTGACTAACTCTCTGCTCCATCTCATCCTGTGAGGAGTGAGCCTGTTCAGCTGGGATGCTTCAGACCAAGAGGACGGACTGCCAGATCCAATGGGCAGGTAAAAAGTCAGAACTTTACTTTAAAACTCCCTCAACATTCTCAACCTTATCCATAATTAAGAAAATGCAAATGAAAACATCTGAATATCATCTTCCATTGAGAGGGTGGATAAAGACCGTTAATATCCAGTGCTGTGAGGCTATAGGCAAATAAAAATAACCGAACACTGTTGGGGTGGTAGGGAGAGGGGGTGCAAATTAGGATAGATTTCCTGGAAGACACTTTGGCAATACCTACAGAAATTCAAACGACGTCCACTAGTCCACATCTAAGAAGTGAATTTTACATAGATACCTGTACATCTGCACAAAGAAGTAGATACAAGGATTTCATTAAAGCATTGTTTGCAACAAAGTCTTCATATGATTTAAATGTTCACCTATAGCACATCTATATTTGAAGTGCTGAGTTGCCAAAACCTAAAGTATCATGAGATCCTATATGTACCCAGAAAAGGACACATACTTTATCTATTTGTCTGTCTGTCTATCTATCTACCTATCTTTGATTTACAAGCCAGACAGTTTTTGGAAGGTCACAAAAAAATTGTGGTTTCTCTGGGAACTATACTTGGAAATCTAGGGCATAAAAAACTTTCATTTTATCATTCATACTTTTTTTGACTGTGTCCATTCTTTATTTAAAGGTACTACCTCTATAATAAAAAAAGCAGTTATAAATATCTTGATTCCCCTCACACACCATATTGTCATTGCTCCTGCCTGTGAGCCATTTCCTCCACGTGGGCCACAGCAGGTGCTCTCCGTTGCCCTTGCTCTCCCTCCTCTGTGAGTGGCTGCTTTTGCATCACCACGGGATTAGTGTGTATCACTCTACCAAACGCACCGTGATCTCCTGGCCTCACCTGCCTCCCAGATCATTAGCTGCATCTCAGTCGTCACCCTGGCAGAACACTTTCATGCAGACAAGCGTGGCCTGGAACCACACCCCACACCCCAGGGCATGGGATCTGGCTTCTAGAGCAGCTCTCTATGAAGGGGCCAATGGAAAGCAGGAGGTAGGAGAAAGTCAGACAGCCAGCTTTCTCTATCGTCTCTTCCCTTCAAAGGACAGATTTCCCATACAACCTGTCCAGAGAAGTTTTGCCTGGCTGAGCAGGTTTATCTGACGCCTCCTTGTGGGCTGTTGTGAGGCCATGGCCATCGCAATGATAGTGGCCCATCACCATGCGTGCTCCCATCCTTCCCTGCCTGTCTCCCCTTTGCCCTCACTCTCATTGCCCTGGGACTGTACCTCCTAAATAAGCATCAGCACTTCATCCCTGCCCCAGGCTCTCATTTCTAGGAACCTCGGGCAAAGATAACCACTCCAACAATTACTTGTTTCTAGGCCTCTTTGCGTCTTTCATATTTAGGGTACCAGAGAAGACCCAATCTTTGTTGAATAGAGTTCAGCTTGAACTGAAACCTCTTGGATACTGCGGTAGGAAGAATGCTCAGATGGCCTCCAGGAGGCCCAGCTCTTGAACAATTCCCTCCCCCCTCAGGGTGAGGAAGTGGAATATGGGGACTTGTGAATATGCTGGCATATTACTCCCATGATTATGTTACATTATATGACAGAAGAGTTTTGTGGATGTTACTGAAGAAGGTCCCTAATCAACTGACTTTGAGTTAATCAAAAGGGAGATTATACTGCATGGGCCTGATTTAATCAGGTGAGCCCTTAAAAGGGACTCAGCTCTTTCTAAGATCAGAGAGATTTCTCCTGCTGGCCTTGAAGGTGCAC
Source organism: Bison bison bison (assembly GCF_000754665.1). NCBI lineage: Eukaryota > Metazoa > Chordata > Mammalia > Artiodactyla > Bovidae > Bison > Bison bison. The sequence goes on along the minus strand of NW_011495047.1, from coordinate 10,488,599 downwards.
ACTGCCATGCTGTGGAAGGGCCACGTGGCCCGGGACAGCAGGCAGGCTCTAGGAGCTACGGGATTCAGCCAACAAAAGAGTAGGGGCCTCAGTCCTACAGCCACAGGTAGCGGAATTCTGCCAACAATCTGAGAGAGCTTGGGAGTGGATATCTCCCTAGCTGAGCTTCCGGGTAAGAATTCCTTGATCTCAGCCACGTGAGATTCTGAGCAGAGGATCTACAAGACACTGTGAGGCAATACATCTGTGTTATTTAAGCATTTGTTATGTGTGTGTGTGTGTGTGTGTGTGTGTGTGTGTGTACAAGCTCAGTCACTCAGTCATGTCCTACTCTTTGTGGCCTCATAGAGTATAGCTCGCCAGGCTCCTCTGTCCATGGGATTTTCCAGGCAAGAATACTGGAGTGGGTTGCTATTTTCTCCTCCAGAGAATCTTCCCGACCCAGGAATCAAACCCTCATCTCCTGCATTGGCAGGCGGGTTCTGTACCGCTAGCGCCACCTGGGAAGCCCCAGTTATCTGTTGTACAGTGATTAAATCTAACCCGGATATCCAGAAGTGTGGATTCTTTTCAGACTAAAAAGAGGAGGCACAGAGAGTCAGAGGAAAATGAAATCATACCAGGGGGAACTGGATCGAGGAAAGAGAGGCTGAGGGAAACCAGACCCAGGCATGCTGACAAATTTGTTTCCTAAGCCGGAAATAGCCAGACTCGATAACTACTCTGGATACTAGTAAATTGCTGCTATCTTTGTGTCTTCTGCTCTCATATACAGAAGTAAAATAATGGTGAGGATGACGACAACGATGATGATAGTACAATGGTAACCCCTTAGTTTGCACAGCTCTTTATAGTTTAAAAAAAAAAAAAAAACTGTTACATTTTTTTCCACGTTTGATTCTCCAAGAACTCCAGAGAGAATATTTTCATCTTCATTTTACAAGGGAAGAAAATGAAAACAGAGAGTTAAAGCCTCTCTGTGGTTACATCATTATTAAATTGTTGTCCAGAGCTCAAGGCTCATGGGTGCCTCCAAGGAGGAACATAAAAGAGAAGAAAGAAGAAGGAGCAGCTCTGTTCCTTGGGTCAAGGCCCTGGGAACAAGTCTGAAATGCAGCCCTACTTAATGCTTACTTAGAGGAATTTTGGCACCTGGGGAAAACGGCATTCCAGAGTTCCCCTCACCCCATACATGTTTTTCTCTAGCCAGTAACAGGTCAACCACACAGACCTTCAGTTTTTTACTGAGTGAAGGATTAGACTGGTCAGCGTCTCTCCCCTCTGGGCATCCCACACTCTCCATTCTGCACCTCCCCTCCCTTTCCTCTTTTTCCTCCTCCTCTTCTCCTATTGAAACATACCTGTTCTGATTCCCAGTCTCTGCCCACTGAGAATATCATCGCCATATGGAGGTGTGAATGAATAATGATGATTGTACATGCCTGTCTCCAAGCCAAGAGAAAGTGTGCATTTTAAGAGGGCTTTCCCACAGCTCTAATCCAAAAAAAGGGATTGTAATTATGTGGATTTGGGGCCTTGAAATATAAGTAAGCTGCCTACTCTGCAAGAAAGCCTAGCATCTCACAAGAAGGTTCTGTTTATGGGATTAGCCTTTTTCTCCCCCAAATGACTATCTTATCAGTCACAAAGGTAATTATTTGTTGTTATTCCTAGGGGAAAAAAATAGGTGGAGCTCGCCTTATTATCAGACTAGGGTTACATCAGAAATGAGAAAACTCTTTAAAAAGCGTGCTGTTGCTGTTCAGCCTTAAAGTTGTGTCTGACTCTTTGCAACCCCATGGACTGCAGCACTCTCCCTGTCCTTCATTATCTCCTGGAGTTTGCTCAAACTTATGTCCATTGAGCTGGTGATGCCATCCAACCATCTCATCCTCTGCTGCCCCTTTCTCCTGCTGCCTTCAATCTTTCCCAGCATCAGGGTTTTCCCCAATGAATCAGCTCTTCTCATCACATGGCCAATATACTGGAGCTGCAGCTTCAGCATCAGTCCTTCCAATGAGTATTCAGGGTTGATTTCCTTTAGGCTTGACTGATATGTACTCCTTGCAGTCCAAGGAATTCTCAAGAGTCTTCTCCAGCACTACAATTTTAAATCATTTAAAAAAAGGCTTTGTGCCATTATTTTCCATGAGATCTTGAGCAAAAAATTCATGTCTAACATTCACCCATACCCATCTCTTCCCACTTCCAGACAACTCTTCTCGGCTCCCTTGCAGGTCTGTGAGCTCTGTGACTATGTCACAATGGAACCTGAGTAGACTGTATATCATCATCAGACATGATTACCTGGTCTCTCTCTTGCCCCGCTTTGAGGACCAAAGAGCTGGCTTCATGTTCCAGATGATGAACGTACAAGAAGATGGAGCCATCATCATCCTGGATCTTTGAGGACCACATGGAAGACAGTTGCCCTGAAGAGTCTCTCAGGCCCCTTTTACTTTGTGTGGGTAAGAAGTAAACTGCTGTTGTGTTTGGGTACCGAGACTGGGGGCTGCTTGTTATTAAAGCATAACTAGCTTATCCTAATTAATACATCTAACTTCACTGAGCCTGCCTTCTCTTTGATGATATGGAGAAAATCTGCCAGCCTTCATCCTAGGGTAGCCACAAGGAACAGAAACCATAGAAACTGCTTTGCAAACATGAACCAGTATCAGGTTAGATCAGAGAAGGGAGGTTTTGTTGACCCTTGGTTCTGTTCTTCCATGTGAGCAGGGATGGCCCTGGTGCAGGAGGCAGGAAGAGCTGGACGGTGGACATTCTCATGAAATGAGGTCCTGCTTAAGAGCAGCAAAAGCCCAGCAGTCTCAGAAAACAGCAACACATGTTCCTTTTAGTGCTCAGCTCCACAGCTGCCTGGGTTTTCCAGGTGGTTCAGTGGTAAAGAATCTACCTGCCAATGCAGGAGATGCAAGAGATGCAGTTTCGATCCCTGGGTTGGGAAGATCCCTTAGGAAATGGCAACCCACTCCAGTATTCTTGCCTGGAAAATTCCATGGTCAGAAGAGTCTGGCAGGCTATAGTCCACGAGGGCACGAAGAGTCAGACACGACTGAGTACACACCACAGCTGTCCACAGTTATTTTGCATAATTGGGCTCTAAGCTCCAGTTTCATTGGGAGGTGATGGTCCAGAGCAATGGGAAATTAATCTCAGCTGCTTCTATTTCCTCAACAGTCAGAGCAGAAACACTCACACTCAGATTCCTTATGCTAACAGAACCCACCCCTTCCCCAGGGCTCCACCGGGCACAAAGTACTAGCCAGAGACTATTTCCCAGCCCCTTGTAGGGTTAGGTGTGACAGTGTGATCTTGTATTTTCAAAGGAAAGTGTGCAGAAGTGATGAGTGCAGCTTCTGCATCGCTTGCTCTAAGGAAGAGCCTTTAAGCTCAGCTTCTCTTTCCAGTCCGCACGTGTTAGAAAGCAAATGTGCCAGCCTCACAGCTCCAACCACGCAAATGAGCACAATGCCCAGGGGAGAGTTGAGCCACAAGATGGAAGGAACCTGGGTCTGAACATTCTGTCAATCACAGTGGTCCCACCAGCCTGAACCAACTAGACTGTTATATGAGAGTAAAACACACTTTCCTCTTATTTAAGCCACTCTCTCAGGACTCTGTAACAGCAACTTCACCTTTATCCTGACATACTGGGTGAAAAGAGGCTGCAGTGAATGCTTTAGTTGATTTCACACATGCTTTCCAAGAACCCATACAGCCAATTGCAACAGAAGCAATCTTTCCTGTTTATGGAAACTGGCTAAACATTGCTTCTTCCCTAAGAAGGAAAGCCAGGTTCTTCTCCTAGGCAGGCAGGCTGGGGGCTCTGAAGAGTCTAGTGATCAGTTGCCCCCACCATCTAACACTCCTCTTTCCCTATTAATCCAAGGAAACTCTATCTCCAGCTTGGCTGCCACATTCTCAACAAAGTGGACAGAGTCTATGATGGGACTGTCAAAGGAGTAAAGTCTTAGATCAGAGGAGCTGCCATGGAAAAGACCCAGCTGACACAGGCTGACACAGGCCCCCTGGTATCCCTGCCCAGGGGTGATAGATGGGATCGGGTAAGAGACTTGGGGAGGATGTGAGTAATGTATAACTTGTTTGTAAATTTCAGTGAAATTGAAAACATTTTTCATGTAAATAGAGATATTTTAGGTACAGATACAAACATATGCCCTTTGTCTTGATGCACAGCCCACCATTTCTTGCTTCCTAATGGCCTCCATCTCCTCTCTGTCAGTCTTATCTATCAGTCTTGTCAGGCCCAGAACAAATGCTACCTCTTTCCCCTGAAAAACCTGCATGTTGTCCACACCCAGATCAATTTCTCCCTTCTCCAAACTGGTAAAGCATTTTTATCTGTGTTTCCTTGGGGACCCTTGGAACTCTGTGCCTTGTAGATGAGTTGGTGAAAACACATAATGAAGGCTTGCAGAGTGGCTGGAGAGAGGTCCTTTTAATGAGAGCATCTAACATCTGTCTCTGGCTTGCTGCTAAAGGACTCAAATATATGCTCACTTGATTTTTTAAAATTAACTTTTTAATTTTTTTGGCTGCACTGCGCAGCATGTAGGATCATAATTTCCCGACCAGGGATCAAACCCATGCCCCCTGCATTAGAGGCATGGCATCTTAACCACTGGACCACCAGGGAAGTCCTTCTCACTTGATTTTTATGTCAATCCTAGACAGTGAAAGTGAAGTCGCTCAGTCGTGTCCAACTCTTTGCGACCCCATGGACTGTAGCCTACCAGGCTCCTCAGTCCATGGGATTGTCCAGGCAAGAGTACTAGAGTGGGTTGCCATTTCCTTCTCCAGGAGATCTTCCCAACCCAGGGATGGAACCCAGGTCTCCCACATTGCAGGCAGACGCTTTACCATCTGAGCCACCAGGGAAGTCAATCCTAGAGTCAGGTACTATTGTTACCTCCACTTGAAGGATGAGGAAACTAGCACCAAGAGGTTAAGGAATCCATGGTCACCAAGCTAACAACTGGTGGAGAAGAGATTCCAGCCCAGGAAGCTGCAGTAGAGAGCTGACAGTTATGGTCATTGCATACCACTGCCCTCATTCATGAGAGGGACAAGCAGATACCCAAGAAGCTGGGCACAAGGAAAGTGTTCATGACAGAGGAGGTGCTGCAGACAGGAACAGGCACCCCTGTGTTCAGAAGCCCCTTGGGCTTGTGTGTGGAGCCATCACATAACAGCAGGCTTGAGTTTTGAGCTACTCAGCTGAGACAGCAAAACAATTCTGCCAATTAAGCCAAACATCTGGTCAATGTAGTGAAAAATCAATCACGAGGGGTCTGGCCACAGACCCAGGGCTCCTCCCAGGTCCCAGGTGATGGAAACGAGGCTTCCCTAGTTCCCAGACCCTAGTTCGCATGCTCCCCTTTGATTGACTGGGGAGATTCACACCTAATGCAGACCTAAGGACATCAGGAGAGCAAAGGAGGGACAAATCCTGTGGGCTCTAAAAAGTGCTTCAGAATGGAGAGCCGCATTCACCGCAGATCCAAAAAGCACATTCCCAAGCCGGGTGGTAAATTCTGTACTGCCTGCTGTAGAAATGCAAATTGCCATAATAAATGCCGATTATCCCAATTACCTCTAATTGTCTGGCTTGTGTAGCAAGAGCATTACCATAGGAGAGACCAATAAGGGACCCGGTGTATTTAGCAGAATATCCTATCCTGGGAGTTGGGTTACAAATGAAGTAGGTGAGCTGGGCCAGGAAGCCCCCTCTGCGGTCCCTGGGAGGGATGTCGCAGAAAGACAAGGGGGCTTCACAGTCTCCCAGCTGCTTGGGGACAGCACTGATGCAGTGACATCTTTATGCAATGGTCATTAAATGCTATTTTAAAAATTGGCCGTGTGCTGGAGAGATAAGGGCAGAGAATATATGCTTGTTCTCCATGCTTCCTTCCTTCTGGCCAGCTGGGTCTGCGGAACAGCTAGGGGGGGGAAGGGCGGCTATCGGATGGAACATGACATTATTTTCCATCATTGTAATGTAACATTTGATTCATCCATTTATTTAATCAACCAGCTGGGGCAAGTATACACTATATACCCAGCATCTGGAAACACAGAATTTTAGAGCCAAAAGTGACATTAGAAACTGTTGCCCACTCTGTACACAACCATCATACCAGGTGATTTCGTCCCTTCCAGTAGCAAATAATTTCTTGAGTTTCTGTCATGTGCCAGGCATTGTTGTAGGTACCAAGGACAGACACAGCAGTGAATAAATGAGACAAAACAGAGGAGAGACAGGGAATAAACGAGTTAAACAAAATAGAGAGAATACTAGAAGGCAGTAAGTGTTGAGAAAAAACAAGCAATGGAGAGGATGGAGATTACTGATGACCGGACTTGAGGTTGAAATGCAATGTAATCAGGTTGACATGAAAGAAGATGACATAAAACCTGAAACTGTAGCAGAAATGATAGACTGGCCCTGCCACGAAAAACACACATGCTTTCAGTCAATAACTGAATAAACCAGAGCAAATGTGGTACAAGACAGAAAAATGTGGTCCCCAGTTATCGACAAGCACATTGGCTAAGGTCTTGTGTGTAGTTGTGTACGCTCATTTATTATTAGCTTAGGTAACATCACAAGGCTTGCTGGGACCTCTTAATTCTCTTACAGTATTGATTAATGGCATAATAAATGCAAAATGCACGATTTGCACGCACCCTTGTGAAATTAAAACCTTTCCGTTCACTGATAGAGCAATAATTACTACAAGGAACTAAGGGCACCTCAGCTAAACCAAGCAATGATTTCATTTGCCCACGAAGAGGAAAACAGGACCTCAGCAAGTAATCTTCACCTTGGTTGGGTCCAAGGACAGAAGCTTTGTGGGGTCAGATGATGGAGGAGGCTCCAAAGATGACTGGATTATGAGGGAAGCTATTTAACTGCTTTCATACTCTCTTGCTCAATTCAGGTACAACCATGGGGCTTTGCTTGAAGATGCCTTCTCCAAAGATATGTGGACACCCCTCCAGGTGCCCTCAGTACCTGATTCACAGCCTCCCTGCCCTAAGCCCTCTCAGTCTGGAAAAAGCCCCAACACCACATTCCTCACTTCCCTCTTCCATCCCAAACTTTTTTGCTGACATCCTGGTAAAGCAGTTCCAACTCATCAATGGGGCCACAGTGCATACAAGCTCAGGGATATCTCACAAGTGACAGCACTTGACAGCTTATAAAGTTTTTTGTGTCCGTTATTTTATCGAGTCCTCACAAAAATCCTACATCGCTGTTTAAGGAGAAGGGCACCCAGGTTCAGAGGAAGAGTCTAACTAAGGTAACAAGGAATGGAAGCCAGGCCTCTCTGGTCACAATGCACATGGCCACTATTACCTCCTCATGACCAGTTGCTTCCAGAGTCCACGGTGCCCTTCTTTGTGGCTGGGCATATGGCTTCTAGAAAGAAGACATTTCCCAGCCCTTCCTGCAACTAGGTATGGCCATGTGACTGAGTTCTGGCCACGGAGTTGTAAGTGGTAGAGGTAAATGCAACTTATCACAAGTGTCCTAATGATACAAATGAACTTATTTACAAAATAGATACAGACTCACAGACTTAGACAATGAATTTATGGTTGCCAGTGGGGAAGGATGCAGAAAAGGGACAATTAGGGAGCTTGGGACTGACACTTCTATATTTAAAATGGGTAACCAATGAGGTCCACTGTTTAGCACAGGGAACTCTGCTCAATCTTATGTGGCAGCCTGAATGGGAGGGGAGTTTGGGGAGAATAGATACATACACGTGTATGGCTGAGTCCCTTTGCTGTCCACCTGAAACTCTCCCAACATGGTTAATCAGCTATACTCCAATACAAAATAAAAAGCTAAAAAAAAGAAGTGTCCTTACAGGAAGGTGTGATATACTCTTATTAGAATATAATTCAGTCTTCATCCTGGTCTGGGCCCAGAGCTCCTAAAATCCTTTATAATTTCCTGTGATGAGAGTCATAAAGGCATCTTCTGCTATGTTAATGGTACTTTTGGAAAACACCTAAGGATGGAGTCTGGTTGCTGGGGGAGTCAACCATTTGGTAGAGTTTGAACCTTCAGTCATACCCTCCTGACCTCTTGGGAGGGGAGTGATGCTGAATCAGTCACTGGTAGCCAAAGATGAGTCAACCATGCATGTATGACGAGTCCTCAGTGAGAAGGCTCTGGAGAACGTCCAGGTTGGTGAACACCTCGTACAGGACATGGAAGTGTTCTCTGCCCCTTCCCACACATCTTGCCCTGTGCATCTCTTACAATGGCTGTTCCTGAGTAATGTATATATTTCTATAAGAAACTGGTGAGCTAGTAAGTAAAATGTCTCTCTGAGTTCTGTGAGCTGCTCTAGCAAATTAATGAAACCCAAGGAGAGGACTGTGGGGAACTTCTAATCAATAGTCAGTTGCTCAGAAGCATAGGAGACAAAACTGGACTTAAAACTGGTGTCTGAAGTGGAGAACAGTCTTGCAGGACTGAGCCCTTAAGCTGTGGGATTCTGATACTATTAATATCTCCAAGTAGATTGTGTCAGAATTGACTTGTAGGACACACAGCTGACTCTGGAGAATTTTGGGGTGGAAAAAGAACACACGTTGGAATTAGTGTCAGAATCATAGAAAGTTTGGGTGGGTCCTTCTCCTTCCTGGTACCTGGAATGTAGATGTGATTGCTGGAGCTGCAGTGGCCATTTTGGGCCAAGAGGTGAGTTTGGAAACGGAGGCCATAGTTATCAGGGAAACAAGGTAGAAGGAGGCCCAGCTGCCTAGCTGGGCTTTTAGGTAAAATGGAATAAACTTCTATTGTCCAGTTTGGATTTTCTGTAAGTCAAAGTCACACTTTATCCTAAATAATGTTTCATCTATAAACACAGCTGGCTTTATAACACAGACATAGTCTTTCTACCTCTGCAACCAGAATCATAATCTGAAGGCTCTTCTTCTCTCCCCTGGACCACTGCAATAGCTCCCTGCTTCTAGGCTTGCTATTTCATACACCAGGGAGGGACAGAGGCACCTACCAAGTATGCCCATCTGGCTATATCTCTTACTGTCTCAAAACCTTAAATGGTTTCCCCTTTGCTACAAGATGGTGCTCAAACCTCTTCTGGTGGGAGAGAATGCTCCATGACCACACCCCTGCCTAGCTCTACCGAGGAGTTCCTACAGTCCCCCGCCCAGTGTTGTAAGCCAGGCTGCTTACTCCACTCCATCTTCTCTGCATGCATCATACCATTGCTTTCCCAGGTCTGTTTGTTCATGCCATCTCCTCCGTCAGGAACAGTGACCTGCCCCTGTGATCTGGCCAACTCCTAAATGTCCTTCGGTGTGAACTCAGGCTTTAGCACTGCAGGATACCGTCTCTGATCTACCCCTTATCCCCCATCCAGACCATGTAACTCTGGCTCAGGCCTATACTAAACAGACCATACTACATTATAACCATCTTCTTTGTGTCTCCCCTTCACAGAGTAGGGACTGGCATCAATTTCATCATTCTCTCACTGGAACTTGGTAACGACCTGGCCAAATCAGACATTCAGATTTTTGATGAATAAATAGATGAATTAACTGTACCATACTCTGTTGATGAGTGAACCATATCACCTCAGGACCATTCCCATGCTTGTTGATGGCTTCATACTCCAAGCATCTGGGACTCTAAAAGCTTTCTCTGGCCACAGGAGTTCCCTGAGCTAGGACAGACAGGCCAGAAATGCTGAGAAATTACTTTCCCCTGAAACCAGGCTTGGATGGGGGTGGATAAATACTCTCTCACTCCTTGTGTGGAACAACTCTGAGGTGTGATCTGTAAAAATTCCTTTGGTGGGCTCCTCAAAGATGTCACATCCTAACCCTGTGTATATGTTAGGCTATGTGGCAAATGGGGAATTAAGATTACAGATGTAATTAAGGTTGCTAATCAGCTGACCTTAAAATAGAGGTAATCATGGAATATCTTGGTAGGTCCAATGCAATCAAAAAGATCCTTAAATGTGGAAGAGGGAGGCAGAAGAGGAGGTCAGAGTGGTGCAGTATGAAAAACTGTGGCCACCTCTGAAGGATGAGGCCATGAGCCAATGAATGTGGGCAGCCTCTAGAATCTGGAAAGGGCCAAGAAGAGGATTCTGCCCATGAGCCTTCAGAAGGGCAGCATTGCCAAGACCTTGGTTTCAGCCCCGTGTGAACAAGTGTGGAGTTCTGCACTATAGAACTATAAGATAATACATTTGTCCTTTTAAGCCACTAAGTGTATGGTATTTGTTACAGCAGCTACAGAAAACTAATACACTCCTAGAGCTCCCCAGTGGGACTGAGTTCCAGTTGTTCAAACCAGTAATTTGCTCATTAACACACCTCACATTGGCTTCCTGCCTTTCCTGATCTCATGTCCCCATTTCTCTGCTAATGCTTCCTGAGTTCATCCCCAATAGATTGAGGGTAATCTATTTACCCTCAAATCCTTGCCTTGGTTTGCATCTGGGGGACACAACAGAAGGCATTAGTTAATTGGAATAACTAGAGTATTACTTGAACAATAAGGCCTGGGCTCTCCTGACGCAGAATTTGAACCAGGTCTGATACCCAATAGCTTCAGGAACTTTGGGGGGATTAAGTTCCCAGGATGATCACATTTATGGGAACTTGGAGACCTAAGAGATATACCGCAGTGACCAGGGGTGAGGGGAAGCCCAGTAGGAGCTCAAAAGGAGAGGTGGGCTGGAGGGGGTGGAACAGAGAGGGGAAAGGGCAGGTGGAGCAGCAGGGGGCTCAGAAGGGCCACCCAGAGAAGGGAGGCAGTGACTTCCCACTCACCCTCTGCTTTCTTCAGAAAGGTGCCTGTAGGAAATAAGAGGCTTTAGCCTGGAGAAGAGGTTGGGGAGGGACAGTAGCTGGAGAATAGGGTGGTGGTGGTGATGTGCAGTGCCCTAAAAAACCCAGTTTATGGAAAGGAGAGAGTGGAGCCACAGAAGAAGTCAGGTTCCAGCTGTGAGCTGGGCACTGTCTCTCGAGCCATAAAGCACATCCTTTGAGTGTGGAATTTCTCTGCAAAGGATCCAGGAACTAGAATAAATGGGATGACCTTTGCAGACCCATTCAAATCTGAGTTTGGAGCTTTTATGACCTTAAAACCGCCCCAGGGAACAGACAGCATGGCCAAAGAGAGGGATAATCAGGAGAACCTATAAGTGCACTAAGCAAAGGTCTTCCTGGCACAACCGCCACCTGCTCTGAGGCAGCAGTCCCCAGCATTCTTGACACCAGGGACTGGTTTCATGGAAGACAATTTTTCCATGGACAGTGGTGGTGAGGTGGGGAATAGTTTCCAGATGATTCAAGAACAGTACTTTTATTGTTCACTTTATTTTTATTATTATTATTACATCAGCTCCACTTCAGATCATCAGGGATTAGATCCCAGAAGTTGGGGACCCCTGCTCTAGGGGAAGGGCCAGAAGGCAGAAGCAGAGCTCTGGCCTGGAGAGCTCCCAGTCTGAGGACAGAGACCCAGCCCCATCTTTAAGGAGACCCTGATATAATCAGCGGGTGGGGGATCAGGACACCCACCTGGAAGACATCCATTGGCCACACACCCAACAAAGCTTTGGAAGAGTGGGTGTCTTCACTATGATGTGATGTGAACAGAAAGGAGAGGACCCCACTCAAGCTCCTATCAGGATCACTCCTCCTAGAGGGTAAGCCACAGGGTCTTGGGCTGGGCACAGCATGAGATTTACAGAGAGAACATGCTCTGACCTACTTCTGCTTCTCTGTGTGCCGTGCTGTCATATTCAGCACCATGGACTGTAGCCCGCCGGGTTCCTCTGTCCATGGGATTCTCCAGGCAAGAATACTGAAGTGAGTTGCCATTCCCTCCTCCAGCGGGTATTCTCAACCCAGGGATCAACCCAACAGGATCAACCCACCTGTTGGCAGGTGGGTTCTTTACCTCTAGCGCCACCTGGGAAGCCCTCTGCCACTCAGATCACCCCAGACAAGCTACTCCTCTCTCCACCTTAACTTTCTCACTGGCAAAATGAAGACAACATATGTTTTACTTATCTCAGTAGCTGGAAATTTGAATGAGATGCATGGTCCAAACATGAGGCCCTTTCCCCTTCCCCTCTGCCTGCCTCCCAGGTCCCTGATGTACTTTCTTTGACATCAGTTGGTGGCCAGAGGGGAAGAGCTTCCTTCAGATCCCATCTCAGGGCAGGCCCAGCTGCCCATGTTCAAAGAGACTGCACTCAGCCTGCAGACACTGTAGCAAGCTCTGGGCTGGAGCCAAGGCCTAGATTACAGGACATGGCATCCCCTCCTATGCCTGTGTCCCCCTGCAGTCCAGCTATGGTCACATCTCAGAAGCTCAGAGCTGGAGACACGGTGTCTGAGGAACATGGTAAGTGACTCTTGGCAAAGTCCAGTGAGAGGCAACGGGGACTTTTTTTTTTTTTCAAGTGAGTTATCTCCAGGCTGGGAGGTAAGAAAAGAAAACAAGGATGCCTCAGAGAGGTAGGTACTGCCCAAGGACATCTCAGGGACAGGAGGCAGGGGGCCAGCTCTGCTTTCTGGAAGCACAAAGAAACACTGCACCTTGTCTCTTGCACAATGGCAAGAAGACAGCTCTCACTGCAGGAGCTTCTGATGGAAAAAAGAAAGCCACCCCAGCCTTACAGATGGAGTCTTACAGTCTTACAGTCCTTACAGTCTGATGGAGAGATACAGCCCCTGTCTTCAGGCGACTCCCAGTCAACTTCCCCCCTCCAACTTCAGGAAAATCTCTCAGGTGAAAGACACCTTAGGATGCCCCAAGCTGATAGGGGAGACACACCTGATTTATGGTATCTCCCCTCATGGCAGAAGAGACCCCATGGCTGTGACAGGTGGCCCCAATCTAAAGGGGATGGACGGCCTCTGCTTCAGAAATCTCCAAATCTGATTCAGGACCTGACCTCAGATCCCCAAACCCTGGCCTGAAGGATCTCCTAGTGAGAGGATTAGAACATACACAGAGAGCGTCTGTCGCAGGCTAGTGCAAACATCACCATGTGGAAAGGGATATAATGGGTTCATCTGGGAATGATTCCCCTGAATCAGATATGGAATGGGCTGCCTGGCGAACACCTCCACCCAACCAACCCCAGACCTTGCTCATGACTTTCCTGAGTGGGCCGCAGGCTCTGCTGACCTACAACAGGAGGTTTAGCATCTACTTCAGAAACACTTCTGTTATTAATTCTATAAATTCTGCTTACTGAGCTCCTGCTCTCAGGCAGGCAGTGGGGCTTCAGAGACGAACCTCTTTGAATATGGCCTCTACTTTCCAGAAATTCCCACCCAGTGTCAGAAAAAGGGAAATGAACAAGTCCTCCTCCCATCGCTCTTCTTCCCTACCCCAAGCACTTGGAGTTTGGGTCGAGGATGACCTCATCACCTTAACTGAATTACATCTTCAAAGACCCCCTTTCCCAAGTCAGGCAGCATTCACAGGTTCTGGAAGTTAGGTGGTGGACTTATCTTTTGGGGGAATGGACCATTCCACCCACTTTAACGGTCATCTCGGGTGAGCTCTTGTCCCTTCTCGATGTCCCCTACATGTGTCACCTCAGTGCTGTATTGAGAGGTCCCGTAATGCCCTGTTGACATGTTCTAACCTCGCCGGCTGTCAGGATTGCCACCTCCCTGACCTGTGCCCAGCATGGGGTTCAGGCCCAAAGTTGGTGCTCAAAAATAACCAGCTGCATTTAACACACAGCAAGGCAGCTATCAATACACTACTTTCTACACTTTTCTGGATGCTTGAAATTTTCATAATTTAAGAGAAAAAGAAACATGATGAGAAAGACATGCAATAGAACCACACAGAAAGGAAAGCTGAGGGAATGTCCAGGACTCAGAGCAATGGGGGATTCACATGTGGGGGATCAGGGGTGTGGGATGGGGGAAGTGAGTGCAGATGTAGGTTGTATTCAAGCTGTTTCCTGGGAGTTAGTGCATGCCCGCCATTACTAAAGACAGTAATGAAACAGCCAATAAAAGTGGCTCATAGGAAACCAGTGAGGCGTGTGACTCAACCACGTCTGGGAACCTGAAACCCAAAGAGGAAAAAACCACTGAGTGGAAACGATACAAAGAGACAAGGGGACAGAGTGCTGAGGAGCTGAGAGTGGGCTTATCTATGTCTGCTGGATTGGGGTGGGGGTGAGGGGTACGTGATCAACACCCCCAGGCTCCCTCCCACCTCTATTTCTTACTCCCATCCTCTCAGGTACATCTCTTCTCCTCTTTGGCTTCATCTGTAAACTGGAAATAGCATCAGCCCTTCCTTCCTTTCTGGCCAGTTCTGAAATGCACTGAGGTGACACATGTAGGGGACATCGAGAAGGGATAGGCGCTCACCCGAGATGACCATTAAAGTGAGTTGAATGGTCCACTCCCCCAAAAGATAGGTCCACCTCCTAACTTCCGGAACCTGTGAATGCTGCCTGATTTGGGAAAGGGGGTCTTTGAAGATGTAATTCAGTTAAGGTGATGAGGTCATCCTCGACCCAAACTCCAGTGACAAGTGTCCTTCCAAAGGACAGAAGAGGAGATACAAAGACATAATGGAGAAGGTCACTGAGGACAGAGGCAGAAATTGGAATGTTCCTGCCACCGCCAAGGGACACCTGGAGCCACCAGAAGTCAAAGGGGGAAGAAGGATTACCCCCCAGAGCACTGGAGGGGGCACCACACCAGAGACTTCATTTCAGACTCGTGGCCTCCAGAACTCAGAGTGGACACCTTCCTGTTGTTTTAAGCCATCCAATTTGTGGAGGAAGCGAAAACAATTCTCATCACTGGCTCACACTGTCTATTCTCCGTGGATCCACCCCCTCTCCAACCCATTGACTTTCCTGCTCAGACCCTTGCAGGCAAGTCCCCACCAGCTGCATTTCACAGACTCCCCTTTGCTCTGGCTTTCTTGGGTTGGTCTCCAGGGGCACCGACAGGAACCTGGAGAGTGAGGCAGGGCATTTTCCCACTGCCCTGCCATGGCGTGGGTTTTGTGGCCATCTGGCCATGGCAGTGTCCAGCGGCCGCAGCTCCTGTGGGACGGCCCCTACCCCTGGACGCAGCTCTCGGTGGCCCCTCCGCCCCTCCCCTTGCTCCGCAGTCCCCAGGGATGGTGACTGCCCCAGCCTTGTGCTGGGAGCGCAGCCGCCCTAGTGGGTCCTGCTGCCCTGCCCACACCTCTGCAAACCATCTGCTCACTCATCCCTCTGGTAACGCCGGGAGTTAGTCATCCTTGTAGCCGTGTTCCTGCTAGCCAGTGCCCACTGACTTGGGGCAGAGGGACAGACTTCTCACCTCAGAGCCAGCCCCTTCCGTTCAAATTCTCACTGGCAGAGTTTTCTCTCGAAACTATCACATGCGGTTACAATAGGCCCCTTGTCACCTGAAGCAGGTGCCCGGGCCTCCATGTCTCCACCTGCCACATATCCCCAGCTTCCCTGTGGAACCCCACCCAGGCCTTCCCTGCCCCGGCCAGCTTGGTCCCCTGGGGCATGCCGGCTTGGGGCCCACAGGCAGGGTGGGCCCGCCTCTAAGAAACACAGCGCCCCTCCTCATGCAATAGAAACAAACAGTGGAATTATGCCAACTGTTTCTGCCAACTTAGCCAATGATCGAAGAGGCTGCTTTCTGCCTGCTCTCATCGGAATTCCCTGAGAGAGGAGAGAGAGAGATATTTGGAAGATCGAGCAGCTTGTGATGACCCCCAGCCCCATCCCCCTGACCTCAGCACCTGCACCCTCCTCCTGCTCTGGCCCCCACATCACCTCCTGTTGCTCTGACTGTTGAGCTCTGACATATGCAACCGCCAGGCCCAGGCCCACTTCAGGGAGCACCTGGATGGGGGTGGAACGTGACAGGCAGGAGACAGGACGGGGTGGAGGATGCACACGGGTACTGGCTCCAGTGTCAGAGCTGGACACGACATCAGAGCCGCCTGAGCCAACTCTGTCCCTACAGATGAGGCCGAGGGCCAGGAGTGGCGGCTCACACCCAGAGAGTCCCTAAGCCAGTGGACAGCGGACGAGAAGAATGCTGGCAAAACTGAGCATGTTCAGCAGGCCCAGGCCTTACAGGTGAGGGGCATGGGAGCCGATGGCCAAGAAGGAGGAAGGGTTGAAGGGCCAGGGGACCCTACTTGTCCTATCCGAGTCTGCAGGTGCAGGTAGGAAGCTGGCCTGCAAATATCCGAGGGATCTCAGGCCAAAGGGACAGACTTCTCAGTGGCTCTAGAATTTCAGCCAGGGCAGGAGAGGAAAGGGAGGCAAGTTTGGGGCTCAGCATCCAAACATTTCTTTTCCAAAACTCCAAACTCCAGGAAGATGGGTTCAGCCTCCTGGAAAAGTAACAAGCAGCCCATCATTGGATGTGTTCCAACTGGGCTGTGGGATCCAGGGATGCTGCCATGTGGGTCTCTGTAAAGGATGTTACTCTGACGGATAAAATCTCTTCCTGATACCCTAAAGCTGTCCTGTAGAGGTGGCATGCCGTGGAGTCCAGAGCATAGACTGGAGGCAGCTGGCCTGGATTCAAATCCCCACTATGTTATTAACAGCAGTGTGGCCCGGGGCAGCTGGCTGAAGCTCCCTGCTGTACAGTGGGGGTAAAAATGGCTGCACCCCCTTCGAATGACTGCTGTTTTGTTCTGTATCACGTCAAGAGATGCCCTCTGTGAGGTGACTTGTCTACACCCATAGCCAGAGCAGATTTGCCCATAGGAAGAAGGTGAACAGGGGACCCCATGTCTGCAGGCAAGGCTAGCGAGAGGGTGCAAGTGCCCAGAATCAGTGAGGCCCACCATTCACACTTATTTAGTAAACTTTATGTCCCCAAGCATCCCACGTGCTGATGGCACAGTTTCAGGGACCCAATAACCTGTCTGAACGTATGCTCCACCCCACACAGAGGCCTTGATGGTAAGCCTCCCTTATGTGTACACAGAGGTTAGAGACAAGGTGGTTATAAAAAAAAAGCTGGACCCTCCCCCACCTCCCACTTACCCTCCCCTCTCCATCGATGCTTCCCATCTTCCTCCCTGTTCCCTCCTTCCCCTTCAGTTTCTCTTGTTTCCTCTTCTCCCAGAGCCGGAATAGGTATTTCCAGGTCAAAACAACTGGTTGATTCCACCAGTTCAGGGACCTAGCGGGCAGGGCTTTGTGAAAGCCTGAAATCCAAGGACTTATTCTCACAATAACTGCCACCGCCTGCCTGAACTCACTTGTTCACCGGCTGAGCTGGCATCTGAAGACCCGGCCGGTTAGGGGGGGAATCTGAGGGCACAGGGAGCAGGGGGGCCACTGTGGTCATTTTTAGTCCATTAGGGACTCCCAGGGGTCCAGCCCAACGTACCCCTTGGGCCCCACAGAGCTCCAGATCGCCCTGCCATGAACCCGCAGCCTCGGTCCTTGGGAAGTCCAGTGGCCCAGTGCACGTCCCTACTCCTGATGCTGATGTTGGCACGAATCATTCAAGAAACTGCATCCTGTGGTTCCAAGGAGGCCCTCTGGGGAGCCCTAGACATCTCATGACTCCGAGCATCAATGGAGACAACGATGTCCTATTCTTCCCCTCGGCCTCTGCTCTGCCCGGGGCTGTCATCCCCACCTTCAGCTACCCTGACGGTCCGACAGGCAGGAACTACGTCATTCATTCCCCAAATCCCGTTTTCATTGGCTCTCAGCTTTCCACGACTGTGATTCTCCTTGGCCTGGAATCTCCTGTGTCTTTCCATCCTGATGTTCACACCCTTCGTTCACTATGGGCTGCATCCTCCAGTAGCTCCTTAAACACCTGTTTCTCAGGTTGCTATGGGAACGGGTCTCACTGGCTGAGATGCTGGGCCACCTTGTGCCATCAGAGGAACACAGCCCACACCTGGCCTGTTCCTGCTCCTCTGTGTCTGGCTCCCCCCATCCTCCATGACCACTCACACCTCATCCTCCCATTTCCCTGCCTCCAGGCCCCGCCTCTACCTTCTTTTTCTTCATAATTTGAGACCTCCTGGGCGCCAGCCCAGTTCCGAGGCTCTGCTCTCTGCCAGGTGGTGGCCAGGAATGATGGTTTTAAACCGACAAGCAGAACAGCCCCCAGCTGCCACCCTTGACAAGAAGCCCTGTTAGGCAGCTCAGGTAACGTCACACCTCCCCTCAGCTTAAATGTCAAGTCTCCAGGAAGCTCCTGAAAAGGAGACAGTGCGTCAGACTAGAAAGCGCCTCTGCTTCAAAGTCAGAAAAACCTAGAGTTAACTCCAGCCAGGCCATCTGCTAGCTGGGGTTAGGAAAGTGACATAACCCTCCTGGGCCTCCGCTTCCTCCCCGAGCCGTGAGGAGGTGATGGATAATGACTGAGACTCGCTGAGTCCCAGCCTGATGCCCCAAGTGTCATTTGTGGCTGATTCAGGTAATCCTCCCTACAGCCCCGGGGGTGGGCATTGCTGTTCCCACCTCCATTTCATTGATGAGGAAACTGAGGCACCAAGTGGTTAAATCACCTGCCCATGGACACATGACTAGAAAGCGGGCCTCAGCTCTACTGCGGCCTTAATCACGATCACACACAACTTCTCACACGTGTCTTTCTCACGTTAGAATGCAAACATCCAGATGTTCCCCGGCTCACAGCAGGCACTCGGTAAAGGCAAGATGGTCTTATGCTTGTTGGTAATCTAGACACTCAATATACCAGCAAATTTGGAAAACTCAGCAGTAGCCATAGGACTGGAAAAGGTCTGTTTTCATTCCAATCCCAAAGAAAGGCAACGCCAAAGAATGTTCAAACTACTGCACAACTGCACTCATCTCACACGCTAGCAAAGTAATGCTAGGCTTCTAATTCTCCAAGCTAGGCTTCAATAGTACATGAACGGAGAACCTCCCAATGTTGAAGCTGAATTTAGGTAAGGCAGAGGAACCAGAGATCAAATTGCCAACATCCATTGAATCATAGAAAAAGCAAGAGAATTCCAGAAAAACATCTACCTCTGCTTCATTGACTTCACTAAAGCCTTTGATTATATGGATCACAACAAACTGGAAAATTCTTCAAGAGATGGAAATATCAGACCACCTTACCTGCCTCGTGAGAAATCTGTATGCAGGTCAAGAAGCAACAGTTAGAACTGGACATGGAACAATGGACTGGTTCCAAATTGGGAAAAGAGTACGTCAAGGCTGTATATTGTTACTCTGCTTATTTAACTTATATGCAGAGTACATTATGCAAAATGCTGGACTGGATAAAGCATAAGCTGGAATCAAGATTACAGGGAGAAATATCAATAACCTCAGAAACGCAGATGACACCACCCTTATGGCAGAAAGTGAATAGGAACTAAAAAGCCTCTTGATTAAAGTGAAAGAGGAGAGTGGAAAAGCTGGCTTAAAACTCAGTATTCAAAAAAACTAAGATCGTGGTATCTGGTCCCATCACTTCATGGCAGATAGATGGGGAAACAATGGAGACAGTGATGGACTTTATTTTTCTGGGCTCCAAAATCACTGCAGACGGTGACTGCAGCCATGAAATTAAAAGATGCTTACTCCTTGGAAGGAAAGTTATGACCAACCTAGACAGCATATTAAAAAGCAGAGATATTACTTTGCTGACAAAGGTCTGTCTAGTCAAAGCTATGGTTTTTCCAGTGGTCATGTATGGATGTGAGTGTTGGACCGTAAAGAAAGCTGAGCATTGAAGAATTGATGCTTTTGAGCTGTGGTGTTGGAGAAGACTCTTGAGAGTCCCTTGGACCACAAGGAGATCCAACCAGTCAATCCTAAAGGAAATCAGTCCTGAATATTCATTGGAAGGACTGATGCTGAAACTGAAACTCCAATACTTAGGCCACCAGATGCGAAGAACTGACTCATTGGAAAAGACCCTGATGCTGGAAAAGATTGAAGGCAGGAGAAGGGGATGACAGAGGATGAGATGGTTGGATGGCATCACAGACTCGATGGACATGAGTTTGAGCAAGCTCCAGGAGTTGGTGATGGACAGGGAAGTCTGGCCTGCTGCAGTCCATGGGGTTGCAAAGAGTCAGACATGACTGAGTGACTGAACTGAACTGACTGCATGAAGACATGGCATCTTCAGGAAGGCCAGTGGGACGGGATTGGTGTAGTAAGGGAGACTGGAAAAGGAAGAGCAGGGCCTTCCCTGGTCGTCCAGTGGTTAAGACTCTTGCTTCCACTGAAGGAAGCATGGGTTCCATCCCTGGTTGAGGAACTAAGATCCCATGTGCCAGGTGGAGCGGCCAAAAGATTTTTTAAAAAATAAGGAGAGAAAAAAGAAACAGGGAGAGCAGGACACAGGCAGGTATCTCATGACTCTTCTGCAGTAGTTTCCTGGGGTGACCTTAACAAATTGCCACAAACTCTGTGGCTTTAAACAGAAATTGATTCTCTCACAGCTCTGGAAGCCAGAAGTCTGAAATCAAGGTGTCAGCAATGCCATGCAACCTCTGAAGGCTCTTGGGAGGAATTCCATGTTGGCTCTGCCAGCTTCTGGGTACTCCTTGAAATACCCAGCCTTCCTTAGCTCATGGCCGCATTGCTCCAATCTCTGCCTCTGTTTTCTTGTGGAGGTCTTCCCTGTGCCCCTCTGCATCTTAGGAAGCGTGGGGAGATGATGCCTTTTCTTTGTTGCTTATGAGGACACACACCTGGGGATTAGGGCCCAGCTTAATCCAGGATGATCTCATCTCAAGGTCCTTATTATCGCTGAGGTCCTGAGTACACTTATCTTTTGGAGCCATGATTCAACCCATGACACATTCTTCATGCTCCTTACATAGAGAAGATGGTGCTAGAAGACCATGTGCTCTTCTGGGTCTTGAAGGAAGAGGAGGATTGCACCACATCAACCAATGAGGCTGGGCAGCCACTAGTGGGGATGGCCCTGGCTGCACCCACTCTCATGATTGCTGGAAACTGGGGTTGCCATGTGTACCCAGCACATGGAGGAAGGGCAGAGCCTGCAGAGTGCCAGTGGACAGGGGCTGGGCTGGGCTGGGAATCCCAGCACCGGCTGAGACTGTGAGACTGCATTTGACTGTAGCCGTACTGCTCTGAGAAGGCAGCTGGGACAAAGGAGCATCACAGGGAAGAGACCAGGATGAGCCCAGCAGCGGCTCTAGAGGGCAAGTAGGGAAGGATTTGGGATTTTGCTCAGTATCACAGACAAGCACCAGCTGGCCTCCCACCAGTGCTGGCCGCAGCATTAGACAGAGCTGAGTGCAGGGCATGCAGGGTGGGAATAGACAGAGTCAGATCCTGGGCCTTGGGGCTAGAGGGTGTCAAGGAGCATGCAAACAGAGCTCTGTAGTTTGTGCAGAGAAAGGGTATTATCAGTACTTCAAACTGAATGGGTCTCTTTGTTTCAGTGAGAAGACTTGATGGGATGTGTAGGGAATGGGGATACTGAAGCTGAGAGAAAGGCCCTCGATCCCTTAACCAAGTGCTAAGACTAAGGCTCTCATCAGAGCTGCCTTTTTTTTTCAAGTGGTTTCACTCCTCCTATTTTGCAGAGTCCTCACTCCTGTGGCCCCTTCCATCCTGTTGCACATACTCTACGGACCCCAGGTTGTTGGCACCCCGCAGAGGGCACTGCTTATGAGCTGGGTCAACTGCCCCTGGTTTCATAAGGGAAGGGCTTCCCAGGTGGCACTAGTTGTAAAGAACCCACCTGCCAATGCAGGAGACCCAAGAGACATTCGATCCCTGGGTTGGGAAGATCCCCTAGAGGAGGGCATAGCAATCCACTCCAGTATTCTTGCCTGGAGAATCCCGTGGACAGAGGAGCCTGGTGGGCTACAGTCCATAGCGTTGCAAAGAGCTGGACACAACTGAAGCAACTGGGCATGCACAGAAGGAAAAACTGAGGTTCAAAGAAGATTGGTGATTTGCCCCAAGACACCCAGTTAATCAAAGGTAGGGCTCGGAAGAGGATCTAGGGATGTAGAATCTCCAGCTGAGCTGTCTGCCCCAGGGTGGCATCGTGACTTTCCTGGGCTCAAGACATGTTTGCCTTGCTGGGCTCCTTCTGCCACAAAAAGATATTAAAAATTGTATTTTATGATTGCATTGGTATAAAGAGGAATACAATCCAGGCCTGATTAAACATTAAAATATTTTATTCAACTTTAAAGACTTGAGAATGGGTCTACTCAGCCCAGTGTGTCTTCTAGGGACACTTTATCATCCTGCCCCAGCCTGGTCTGGTGCAGCTCTGCCCAGGCACCTCCCTGGACCTCAGTCACAGGGGCTTCCCTGCCCCACCCATACCCCAGACCATGTCAGGGGCTGGATCATCAAATATGCAGACTTCCTGCTCTCCCCTGCCCATAGCTACTTCAGTCCCCTGAAATGTTACCTGCTTCCTGTGTGCTATACATTTCTGCAGACTCACCACCTCCAAGCAGCCTTCCCAGATAACTAACAAGCCTATTAGGAGACCCTACTTGGAATTCCCTTTGTATGGAACCATCTTGAAATGGTTTGAACTGTGTGTCTCCCAGCCTCACTGTAAGTATAAGGGTGAGCCTTGGCTCTCCTGTGGGTACCACTTCCCAGGTACACCAGCAAAGCCTGGTACAGTGCTGGGCACACAGGGAGCCCCCTGGGCAGGAACAGCCCCTGGGCCAGACACAGAGACGTAGTCGCTGTTTCCTGTTTCCTGCTTAGGAATGCTGCTACCTCTCCTGCTTTCCACCAGGCAAACTTATATACACCCTTCAAAGCCCCAGCTCAAGTCTCCTGCTTCCAGAAGCCCTCCTTTACCTTCCCAGAGAGAAGCCATCTCTCCTCTTTCCCACTCTCCACAGTTCCCAGCACGCAACCTCACTGGAGGACAGATCATACAACCCCCTCATCATGCTTTACAGGGCTGTTTTCCCAGCGCCCTGGGGCTTCCTTAATAACAGGGCTCAGCCCAAGCCTCAGGAGTCAGTAGTGACCTGATGGATGTTTTCTGCCCCAGCCTCAGCCAACGCTCAGTGGGAAGCAGAGTCAGGAGCAGTATCCTATTTCCAGCCTCCTGGGCTGGACCCCAAGGAATGTCTCAGGTCTAGATGCCAAAAGACCTAGACATCTGGTTCCCCCAAATCTCTTCCCATCTTCTTCATTAATTAAAATCACCTTCAACTTTTGATCGCTAGGGAGTGGATTATCTAGGTCATATCTATGGCTCTCAGCCCTGGCTGCATGTCAGACATGTGTGAAGCTTTTATAAAATTCCCACGCCTGGGCTTCGGGCAGATCAATTACATCAGAAACTCTGGGAAGGGGGACCACACCCACCCCCGCATTAGTATTTTTGGTGTTTTTAAAAGACTCTTCAGGTGATTCTAATTATCAGGGGGTGAGGAGCATTCAGCCTGGGGTTGAATGAGTTTTCTCATCAAAAGGGTCCCCTTCTGTTCTCACGATGTTCTATTTCTAGGCTCATTTCCTAAGCCAAGGGGAAGGCTGCCTGGGAAGAGTTTCCCCTGGATGCTGTGATTCGGCTGCCTGCCTTTAACATGGTTTTCTCCGTTGTCTCTGGGTCCAGAGACGTTGAGTGTCTTTCACAAGGTCACCCAGCTAGGCAGATGGCAGAACTGAGTTGATAAGTAGGTTCTTTCAACCAATGATTCAGTGGCGGGCTGAGCAGAGGGACTCTCACTAGGGGACAAGTGAGATGGACAAGTCTTGGGGATGGTGAGCAGCGTGCCTTTCCCCAGCACCCGGGGCTGTAAAGGCATTCCTGCTCTGTCTCCCTGGGTGACCCCTCCTCAGCCTCTCCGTGGCCAGCTCTGGCCACATCCTGCGTGTCCTCCCACATGTCCTCTGTCAGTAAACAGACCCCCAGGCTGTAGCTGCACACTCTCCACCTCCTATCCCCTCCTGAGCACTCGCTCTAAGAGCTCCACGAGAAGCTCTGCAGTGGCCCAGGCGATGAGTCACCCGCACTCTGTTTGGGGACCCGACACTCCTCTCCAAGCCCAGAGATATTTCATTTCTCAGACAATGCCACAAGAAGCTGTTTACACGCACACAGGATGTACTACAGACGCAGCAAACCGTGAATATCGTAAACCTGTTTGCAGCTTCTCCTCCCTCGCGTGATAATTAGACAGCCTGGGTCACACATGCAAAGTGGCAACGCCAGGGCGGGAAGCCACAGGCGCATGCTGGCACAAGGGGACCAAGCGCCCTGTCTGCTGCCAGGCCAGGCTCCAGGCCAGGGCCTACCCTGCCGCCCTCTTCTACCTCCTGGGCAGGGGAACAAGGTGGTACCCTGCACACCCTTCTGTCCCTGATCTGAGACATGAGTTGGGGGCTGAACCTACACTCTGGGTCCTCACACTTTTGCTTGGCCCTCAGAATAACCCTAAGAGGTAAATGCTATTACTAGCTCATTTTGTAGGCAAAAAGCAATAAATCATATTATCACCATTATCCCCACAATCATGGTTAATTTAATATCTGTGCGTATTTACTATCTGCTAAGCTCTGAGTCTTTTCCACATATCAATTTATTTAATTCTTGCAACAGTCCTATGAGTAGTATGGTTATTATTCTTGTTTTACTGATGGGAGAAATGGGGAACAGAGGGGTTGAGTAACTTACCAATGGTCACACAGCTAGAAAGCAAAAGTGAGGAAATAATCTAGTCATTTGTTGAATAAGAACAACTGGAAATTCAGGGGCAAATGAAATAGACACAGCCACATCTCTCACAGGGCAGGCAAATTAAGTTGCCAAGCTTCCCTCCGCTGGACAGCAGTGGGGTTAGGACTTGATTAGGAGCTCTGGGTCTCTGGATTCAGTATACTTTCTGCTTGGCCAAGCTCTCAGCCTTTTCTAATGAGTGGGTATGGGTAGGTGTGATAAGTGTGTGTATTTGTGTGTGTATGTGTGTGTGCATACCCACCTGCATAGTATGTGAAAGGTTAGATCTGAAATTCATCTTATATTGATACACTTAAGAACCAGTCACTGTTTTGGGCTATCCTGCTGATCGTATACTCTGTGTGTGTGTGTGTGTGTGTGTGTGTGTGTGTGTATTTAGTCACTCAGTTGTGTCTGACATTTTGTGACCCTGTGGACTGTAGCTTGTGAGGTTCTTCTGTCCATGGAATCTTCCAAGCATGAATACTGGAGTGGGTTGCCATTTCCTACTCCAGGGGATCTTCTCAACCCAAGGTTCAAATCCGCATCTTTTGCATCTCCTGCATTGGCAGGTGGCTTCTTTACCACCGAACCACCTGGGAAGCCCCAATTACATACTAGGTCTCAACAAATATACTGATGAAGTTAAACTGCCTCAAATCCAGCACCATTATGTTCCCTGCACATCTATAGACTGGACATGCAGAAACATTACCTTCCAAGGAGTCAGTATAGACAAATAGCTGAAAGGCAGGTTTTAGAATTTTGTTTAGCTCAAGACCAAGTTCCTGGGGCTTCCCTGGTGGTTCAGTGGTAAAGAATCCACTTGTCAATACAGGAGACACGAATGGGTTCAATCCCTGATCCGCGAAGACCCCACATGCTGCAAAGCAGCTAAGCCCATGCACCACAACTATTGAGCCTGTGCTCTAGAGTCTGGGAGCCACAACTGCTGAAGCCCAAATGCCCTAGAGCTCTGCTCTGCAACAAGAGAAGCCACCGCAATGAGAAGCTCACACACTGCAGCTAGAGTAGCCCCACTCAGCACAATAGAGACAAGCCCAAGCAGCAACAAAGACCCAGCACAGCCAAAAATAAAAAATAAATAGAATTATTTTTTAAAATAGACCAAATTCCTACAAGTACCAAACGGGAAACCTCAGGCAAACCGCTTATCTTCTCTGTGCCTCAGCTTCTCTTTATAAAGGAAGATGAAGATGGTTCCCACCTCACAAGATTAGAAGAATATTACGCACTTAGAACAATGCCTGGCACTGCTGCTGCTGCTAAGTCGCTTTAGTCCTGTCCGACTCTGTGTGATCCCATAGACGGCAGCCCACCAGGCTCCCCCGTCCCTGGGATTCTCCAGGCAAGAACACTGGAGTGGGTTGCCATTTCCTTCTCCAATGCGTGAAAGTGAAAAGTGAAAGTGAAGTCACTCAGTCGTGTCCGACTCTTAGCGACCCCATGGACTGCAGCCCACCAGGCTCCTCCGTCCATGGGATTTTCCAGGTGAGAATACTGGAGTGGGGTGCCATTGCCTTCTCCGACGCCTGGTACTAGCACTTAGTAAATTACGGCTATCATCACCATCATTACAATGAATAGCACATGTATCTCTCTCCATCTTTGTGCCTCAGCACTTGAGAAGATTCAATTTCCTTAAGCTGATAAGGAGTGAAAATGCAGAGGTTGCTGGCGGGGGTGGTGGCGTTGGGGTCAGGTTTCACACTCCTGAGCTAACAGCTGCTACAGTGTTAAGGTCCCTGGGCCTGTGAGACACAACATGTGTGTTTCCTCGTCCCAGCTCTGACATCACACAAGGCACTTCCCCTGCAGTGGGGCCTCACTTTCCTCATCTGTAAAATGGGAAGTGTACTAAGTAACTTTTAAAGATCCCTTCCAGCTCTCACTTTGTGGAATTTCTAGGATCTCTCTCCTCTCTTCTTCCTGCTATGAACATCTGGTACTGTCACCTGGGATTCTGAGGGGCACTCTGAGCTGGGGGGACATCAATCTGAGCCTGTGTTGCTAAAACGCAGGAGCAAGGTCCTCGATTCACAGGTGAGGAAGCTGAGACCCAGAGCAGGAACCCAGCCAAGTGGAAGGACTGTCCTCACCATAGGCTCTCCCTAGAAAGTCCTAGGGCACCAGGGAGGGTGAAGAATGTGCCCGGGTCTCCATTTTATGAAGGGCAGAACTTGAATTCTAAATCAAGTCCATCTGGCTCCATATTCCTTTCTTCCTCCTCTAGGTGAGGCCCTGCCAGCCCAAGGAATCTATGCTGCTATGAAACTCTGTGTGTGTGTGTGCGTGTGTGCGTGTGTGTGTGTGTGTGTGCTCAGTCATGTCCATTAGTTTGGCAAAATAGTTTGAGCATAAAACCTGAGATATTTTTTAAGGCCTGCTTCTAGGAAAATCTCAAGGACTCTTGAATATCAGTGTTTGGGTAGAGGCTCACACTTACTCCCATTTTCCAGGTCCATATATGGAAGCCTCGAGGGCTAGTAGAAATGATAAACACAAATTTAGCACTTACTGTGTTCCAAGCTTTGTTCTAAGAGCTTTGCATATATTAACTTACTTTTTTTTTTTTTTAACAGCACCAGATTAGCAGTATGATCTTTGTTTTTCAGATGAGGAAATGGAGGCCTGAAAGCTGGTTTCACATAGCTGGATACTGGGGAAACTGGAATTCAGTCCCTCTTGTCTGGTGGGGAGTTCAGACTCTAATCACCAGCAGGGGTCATGTCTTAGGGCCTGAACATCTTAGAGCTGAGTGTTCTTAGGTCTGAAGCCTGACTCATTGACCAGGTCACTGTGTGGCCTTGAATGAGTCCACGACCTCCGAAATGAGGATACGACTGCAGAGTTATGATTGGGAATTATCAATAATATATTAATCTATCATCAAGTCTCAGAAGTGACTTAGTGGGACATAAACACTTAGCGGGCGCTATTATTTGTGGTTTATAAAGATATCAGATGGCTGAGGGTGCTTAATGCAAAACCTAATTATGCTGAACTTCATAGTAACTGAGATGGAGCCTAAAATACTATCAGCTATACGTGTGGAGAGCAGGTTTAAATAAATGTTCACGGGAAAACATCCACAAGAACCTTTCTAGAGCACTTACATGTCATTTGCAAACGCCATGCTAATTTGAGTGAGTCACGAATGGCTGACAGGCCCCTGACAAGCGTCTGGGTCTGTTTGGGCTTGGGCCTGGAAGGAAAGAAACTACTTATTGAAAAGCAGTGTCTGGTTCAGACTGTCATCAATGCCGACAGGTCCTCCCTGAGGATCGAAATCAGCTTGTTTGAGGTTTGTTTATTTTTCTTGCTCAGAATTCTAGAAACGGCGGAAATGGAAAGCAGCTTGGAGAAACTGAGGTCCAGGGAATCTGGGTGCACAGCCAGGCCCAAGGGTGCCTGGAGAGGCCGGCCTGAGGGGAGGGGGCTTCCCCTCCTCTGCTTCCACATGGCTGGGGGCTCCCTGGGCCCATGTCTGAGAGGTCCCTATGCCCGGGGACAGGAGATGGGGTCTCTGGGAGCTCAGTCCCACAGCCCAGCCATCAAAGCCTCAGTTCCCGAGGCTGAAGATTACAGAAACCCTGCAGCAGCAGTCCAGACCCATGACACTGCCCTGAGTATTTTACTTACGCCAACACATGAAGCCCTTCCAACAATCCAGTGAGACAGATATGATTATCGTCTCTGCCTCGCAGGAGGGAAACTGAGGCACCGTAGCTAACCAGCCCTGGCAGCTAGAAGGGACACTGGGGCTGTGAGGCCAGGCAGTGGGACTCTGGGGTCTGAATTCTTGTCCCCTGGGCCTCTTGGATGGATGTCAAGCACTGTGCAGATGGAGGAGGTACTTTTAGGCAGGCTGGGGAGAGTAGGAGAGTAGGGTAAGTGTTAGCTTCTGAAATCCCCTCTTCCTAGTGAGCCCAAGTCTGAAAAGGCTTTCTCTGTGGGTCCCTTGGCCAGACCCGGGTGACAAGCCCCACAGAGTCCCCAGTTCTTGAAACAGAATCTGGGAGGCAGAGTACAGCTGGACCAGCATGCCAAGAGGACAGGATGCCAAGGTCCAGGGTCCTGAGGCCCACACGGAGAAGGCTTCTATAGGGGGCGACTCACATCCTCTCTTCAGAAGGAATCTTACCCCTGACACCCACCCACCCACCTGCTCAGCATTCCCCAAGCTCCCCACTCCTCCTCCTGCAAAGGATGCGAGGACAGCCAATAAAATCTCCAAACTTGTGGTCTTTATTCTTTTTCAAAGATGTCGCCTGTCTGTGGTTGCCATGGAGACACCTGCCAGCTTCTCTGAAGTCAGGCCTCAGCTCCCTCCCGTGGCCTTGGCAGCTTCCCCCTCAGCCCTGGACCCTCTTTCTGCAGCCCGCCGTCCCACCCCCGGCCATGTTTGCCCTCGCAGGTCCCCAGCCCCAGCCTCCTGTTCCTCCTGGCCAGGCTGGTTCAGATGCCATGGGCGGAGGCAGAGACGGCTCAGGATGGGGTGGAGAGGACTTCAGAAGAACCAGGCACACAAGCGGGTAAGTGACAGTAATGAGCTCTCGGGTGGCAGGGACCTCTGCCAGGGACGCCCGGACATGACTGAGCTGTCCAAGGGGCCAGGCCCGCTGCATTGCCTGCTCACTGGGCCTGCGGCAGCCTCCGTCCCCTCTGTTCCCCTGGCCTCTCCTCTGTCCTGCGGGCTCTCTATTCTTCCACCATAGCCCAGAAGGCTCCCGTGTAGTTGAGAAGACAGATTCTGTGAAAACGGATTGGCTTGATCCTGGCTGAGGAATTTTACCGTTCAGAGCCTCACCTTTTACACCCACAAGGGGAGACTGAGTGTTGCTGTGGGGCATAAATGGGAAGTGTGTGCAAATATCAGAGACACAACAGATGCCAGAGCAACACTCTTCCCCCTCTGCTCCCCACTGTTCCCATCCCTCCTCCCCGCCCGCCCTGCTTCTCGACTTCTGTCTCTGTGAATCCACTTTGCTTTCCCCTCTTTGCCAGCATCATCCTTGCTCTGTCTGCTCTCCACCCCTTCCTCCCCAGGCTTTATTGCTTCCAGCCTGGAGTCACCGGTTCTTCCCTGAGGTCACAGGACTTCTTGGGGAAGGTGGGGGTAGGGGATGCTTGGTGTCCAGAAGGGACAGCCTTGACCTCTGATGGGAAGCCAGTGAGAGCATGAGGACAACAGCAGTGGACACCCTCTATGAAGCACTTACAACGTGCCAGATTCTATTTGAGGAGTTTTCCACGAAGCAGCTCATGGAATCATGCCACTGCCCCTCTGTGGCACTTAACTACCGCCATCCCCACTTCATGCCTGGAGAAGACAAGCAGTGGCAGGAAACGGGGAAGGAGCTGTGATTCTACAGCGTGGGACACAAGAGGGGAGGAGGAAGAGGGGACCCGGCACCTCAGGGGACAAGCAGCGTCTTCTTGCCCTTCCTTTTGCCAGGTGGCAGTTGGCTTTGACACAGGTCTTGCCATCACATCCCAACTACTCTGAATCCCTGAAAGCATCCTTGGTTCAAGTTCAAGGTCACCCACCAACCTCCAGAGTCTGTCCACGTGCCCAACGCAGAGTACGTGGCCATCTCTGTAGACTTCCTGCTAGGAATGGGCCCGTCCCTGCAGGTAGCAGAATTCTCAGTCTCCTCTGGCAAAACCTTCACCGTCCTGCCAACCCATGCCAGCTCTGTAGGGCTGGGTCCCGTTACTCACCTCTCACCACCTTTCTTTAGCAGTGACTCTGCGCCAGCTGCCACCCCACAGTCAAGGAAACCATCTCATTCCAGGAGCAAGGGTTTAGCAGCAGACAGACAGGGACAGCGGGCCCTGCCAGGGACGCAGTGTGGTGACAGGTCGAGGGACAGGGCTGGCTGAGAGCTCTCACTTCCAGAGGCTTCTGCCCACTTACTGCTCAGCAGCTTTTTGTTTTCTCAGCCTCCTGGAGCCTCCTGGCTATTTGCCACTTCTAAATCTCACCTGCTCCACTGCAGGTCCAAACTGGGGAGGGAGGGCTCCCCTCTCTGGATCCTGCCCCAACTTTCTGAGTCCCAGAGCGGTTTCTCCCAGCCGCCTCTCTAGTGTGAGCCAGAGCTGCACACACTCAAACGCACACACCAACCACCTGGGACTCCAGGAAAGAGCAGATCCTGATTTGGAAGATCCAGGTGGGACCTGAGATACTACATTTCTAGCTCTCTGGACATTATTTGGGAGTCAGGGTTAGTGAGAGCCTAGATGACTGAAGGAGATCCAACCAGTCCATCCTAAAGGAAATCAGTCCTGAATATTCATTGGAAGGACTGATGCTGAAGCTGAAACTCCAATACTTTGGCCACCTGATGCAAAGAACTGACTCATCTGAAAAGACCCTGATGCTGGGAAAGATTGAAGGCGGGAGGAGAAAGGGATGGCAGAGGATGAGATTATCACCGACTCAATGGACATGAGTTTGAGTAAATTCTGGGAGTTGACAATGGACAGGGAAGCCTGGCGTGCTGCAGTCCATGGGGTCGCAAAGAGTCAGACACGATTGAACTGGAACTGAGATGACTCAGGATGGCATCCTAAGAGAAAAACCTTTGAAAGCCAAGGGTCTAGGGGTCCCCAAAGCCTCATATGGCCCCCCCAAGGCCTTCTTCTGGGATGCCTCCTTTGGAACTAGACATCACACAATTGCTCTCAGCTGCTGCCTACCAGTCATACAGGCCTGCCCACGAGCATCTTCAGACTAAGACCGTGAGTTCTGAGCAACGGAGTTCAATACCTCTAAGCCACGAAACGTAGCACCTAGTCCCTTCCATGGAGGAATGCAGTCCTTAGATCCCTCCAGACCTCACACACTAACAAGAATGGCCGGGTGAGAGTTGCACAGAATGGCTCTGTCGTCTGCACTCACCCACAGTCTGATCCCACAGATGCTGGCAGAGTTCAGGAGAGATGAGAAAGCTCAGGGAAGACACAGTGAGAGTCCAGATGTCAGCTTGTATGTCAGTAGCTCAGCCGTGTCTAACTCTGCGACCCCATGGACTGCAGCCAGGTTCTTCTGTCCATGGAATTCTCCAGGCAAGAATACTGAAGTGGGTTGCCATTTCCTTCTTCAGGGTTTCTTCCTGTGGATTGAACGCAGGTCTCCCACATTGTAGGCAGATTCTTTACTATCTGAGCCACCAGGGATGTAGTCTTGGCTAGTAGAAAATCCCCCAAATGAGGATCTGAGGGGCACAGTGAACCACTCCCCAAAGAGCCTAAGAATGGTAAGAACCCCATATCCGCTTTGTGAATTGTATTCCGACCTTGTGCAGAAAAGGTCACCATTAACCTACTTCCCCTTGGGTTTACACTTCTATCTGTAAAAGGTGTATTTCTCAGCCAGGTCATTTCTAGAAAAGATCTCATCCATCAGTCCAAGGGGGTCTGTGTGCATTCAGACACAAGAGGATGGGCCAGGCGACATATCAAGGTCACTCACAAGTCAGAGAAAATCTATGAATTCCCTACCATCAACCGGGCATCGTGGAGAGAAAAAGTCCCTTCCCTACAGCAGTGTGTGGTTTTGGCTTTGATTAAATCTCAAGATTAATTTTTCCCAGTGACAGAGTGGCCAGCCTGGAAGCCATAATCCTTTCAGTAGTTCAACATGTTTATGAGGGTGAGAGGGTGCTTAATGCTGCAGTTAAAATGCTAAGCTGAGTAATCAGTTCATTAGGAATTTACTCAATACGTTTGCTGTCTGCAGCTGGGCCCCACTCCGCTGGACAGAGATAAATCAGCAGACAATGCAGATAGTGACAAGATAAACTCTTCCAGCATTGATGTCTGTGCTCAGATATACCCTGACCCAGAGGAGCGGTCTCTGGCCCAGCAGCCCATGAGGTCTTGGACCAGGTCAGGCTGCTTGCTGGCCAGAGCTGGGGAGAACTCAGTGAGGAGTACACACAGAGACTGGACTCTTGCACCCCAAAAAATTAGGTCAGTTCCAGCCCAGAGACTCTGGGTTATCAAGGCCCAATGAACTTGAGTGATTTTACATTTCCCCAGGAGATCCTGAGACACAGATTCGAGGACACGTGGTTTACTTGGGGAGTCACCCCTGAAAACACTGGGTGTAGGGGACGTGAGAAGGAAAACAGAAGGCAACCCAAAAAGTGTGTGTTATCGAGCAAGTTACAATGATGAGCAATGGAGCTCAGTCCCACTGGGACCTCTGGGCAACTCGTAGGACCCACATCAGAGTTCTCTCTGCTGCAGGGTGAGGGTGTTAGGACGGAAGTGCCCAAAGGTCACTGTTTTGAGGGCAGTTCCAGTAGTGAAGTCCCCCAGCACTTCTGGCCTAGAGACTTGCCTGTGTAGAGCGCTCCAGGGGCCAGGGAAGGCCCATAAGCTGAAGATGCAGGTGGAAGTGGTGAGAACTGAGGTTAACGTCATGGGGTTGAGGGTGAGGGTCATTGCTGCTCCATAGAGAGTAAGCAGAGCCCAGTAGGAGTCATCTTAGAAGAGACTTGGGATGCATGGACTAAGTAGTTTCACTTTCTGACCCAGTAAGAACTGCACTCATCTCTAAAAAGGGCAGGACCCCAGAGCCCCAAAGCACAAGGACTCCTCAGGGAATCAGCAGGTAGCAAGCCCTTGCTGTGGATTGATTCAGACTTACAGAGGGGCCCTCGGGATGGTGGGAGGGCCTCTCAGTGGCACCCTTTCTGGGTTAGAAACGGACAGGAGTTTTAAAGATGCTCTGGACCACTTCTTTGGATGGAGAACGGCTAACAGAGGCATCCTGTGTTAGGGCAGGGAGTCTTATTTGAAATTTTAATGTATCATCTGGAAGAGAGAGTGTGCAGCAGTGAGAGCTGGAGATGTGCAAATGGCACCAAGTTTTTTGGGGGAAGCGAAATGTCAAGCCAATGGGGATACACGACAGAATCCCACAAGGGTGTGTGTGAGTGGGCAGAAAAGCAACAGATGAGACACGGTGTGGGCAAGTGTAAGATAGTGTATTTAAAGACCAATATCTCAACTTCTACAGGACTTCCTTCTGAGATGATGCACGCTGTGGTGGTTTTATTTTGGGAAGAGTAAGGAGGGGCAGGAGAACTGACATTTACGGAGTGGCTACTAGGTGCCAGGTAAATAAGACACGTCGGCTTTATTGAGTTCTCTGCTTGCAGAGTGGAGAAGTGTGCTTCAGAAGGGCAAAGTCAGTTGTCCAAGGCCACACAGCTGGGGGGTGGGGGCTGAGACTGGGCTTCCGATTCAATCTGTGTTCTTTCTGGTCTGTTCCCGGAAGACGTGAGCTCACTATGTGAAATGGTCCGAAGACCACCAGGGAGCAGCCATAATAGGAAGACACTGGAATCAGATGTCACTCCTGGTCTCTCCTGCTCACCTCTTATGCTGGTTCTTTCAGCAAAACACCGAAGTGCCCCAGGCCCTTCCTGGCCCTTTCTTTTCTTTCTTCCTTTCCCTTGGGGTAATATCATTGTATGCTGATGAGTTCCCTCCAGTCCCCAGCCCTGACTTCACCCTGAGCTCTTAGACCCACAATTCTACCTTCAGGACTTCTCCCCTGGGGTGACTAACAGACATCTCAGACCTAACAGGGCCACATCAAGCTCTACATCTCAGACCTAACAGGGCCACATCAAGCTCTCGCTGCTTCCCCTGGAGCCTGCTGTTCCTGCAGCTTTCCTCATCTCAGGAAATGGCAACCCTGTGGAGCCCATCCTTCCACCTTTGTACCTTGAACATGTCCCAGGAAAGTCAACGGAAAGGCAGGGAGGTAGGCAGATGGCTGCGGAAGGGGAAGGACCTCTTACTTTTGGAAAGATGGAGGTAAAACAATGGCTGGGCACCCAAAGAACCAAGACATAGATGGTGAGAAGTCCGTGTGTTTTACCAGCAGCTCCAAGGGTGGTAGGTAAGGGAATGGCTAGGATTACAGACCCGCCCCCGAGAAGTGTGGACAATACACGGCAGGAGCAAACCAAAGGAAGCCCCCAGGCCCACCACCCACTGCTACCTGTGAGCCCTGCCCCGCACCCCCAACCTGATGTCTGGACCCAGTCTGCTCCTCTGCACTTTCGTCTGACCTGCACTAATCCCCTCCACCCACCAGGCTTCAAGGCAGTGGGAACCGCCCTCTCTCTGCACGCCCTGGTCCCACAGCAGCAGCTCTGATGTGAGAACCAATCCCAGCCAGAAATGGCCTGGAGTGGAGAGTGGGGGACCCCAGACCCATCTGGCAGGTGCCCAGGTAAAGGCTCCGCATAGCAGGGCCCCAGGCCCCCCAGTCACAGCCGCGGCCCTCAGTTCCTCCCCATCCGGGGGTTGGTCGAGCAGGAGAGGGAATGGCTCCTCTTGTTGTTGGGAGGATGGAGCCGAACAATAAAAAGCCGTTAAGTCACTGGATTGGAAAATGAGAAAGCAGAATAAATAGGCTCCTGGGAGGGAAATAGGTCTTCCCCGCTCTTTGAACAGGAATAAACAGGGAGAGCGCCTGTCAGGAGGGGACTTACACCAGGAAATAGGTCGCTTGGGCCTGTAAGGAGTCCCTGAGGGGAGAGGACTGAATCTCCTCTCCAGCCCAGACTTTCCTTCTCCTGGAGCACCAGGCAGCCGGGATCCACTGTGTTGGTCACCTGCCTGTCCCTTCCCCATCCACACCTGTCCTCCATTCCCTCCACCCCGGTCCTCCCTGACCCCAGCACCCCTCCGCCAGGGTGTCCTGTCCTTCACTGAAGCAAACCCACCTCCCGTCGAAGCCTCATTTCCTGTGGAAGCCTTCCTCACCTTTCTCTTCTCAGACCCGCTAAGTCACAGCCACACATTCTGGGCACCGCCCCCACCACTCGATCCCTTGTCTGACCATTTGCCCAACCTCCCATGGCCCTTAGAGTATAATGACTCTGTTTACGTCTCCTCCTCCAGGAAGTCCTCCCTGATCTCTACAGCTCACTGGCAGATTTAATGCCTCTTCCCTGTACCCACTGCAAATTGGAGTAATTCTAGTTATAGCCTAAGCCTCCTGGTCTGGTCTAAAGGTGAATCATTCCTGCATGAAGGAGCCTCACCTTCTGTGCCTCCTTGAGAGCAGGTCCACTCTGTATTCCACAAGGCTTCAGGGTGTTGGGTTAGGGAATGACTAGGATTAGGGATCACCTACAAAGTGTGAAATGTTCGGAGCAAACCCAAGGAGAACTGACTCAGCCACACAAAAAGCACCTGCTGGAGGAGCACTGGATTGATTATGGTCAATTTTATTTTGTTTTCAAGGTGTTGGAGTAAACATTTCACGCAGCATGAAGCACGCAGCCTGGTATAAACTTCGTCCTTTGTACAGAGACACGTACAACCCTAACCTCTTCCCCTACATACATGTAGGCACGTGCCTCACAGCATGGACAGGGAAAGACACCCCCACAGAGACTGCCTCCACCCCGCTGCCCTCTCTGATCCCTGCAGGTCCACTTTGTTGCACTTAAAAACCACTGACGATCTCTTACCAACATGAAGCCTTACTGCAACAAAACAGCGGAGCAAACCCCTTTCCCCTGAACTCCACTCAAACCATCTCCACCCTGCAGAGCTGGAAGGGGGTTTGAAGTAAGCTTGCCTGACCTCTTAACTCCATGGATTGGGTATCTGAGGCCCAGAGTGAGGCAGTGCCTGTCTGAGAGGACACAACTGGGGTGGCATCAGCAGGCCTGCACTGCGTCCCCAACTCTGCCACTCTTTAGCTGCGCCACCTCAGACTGGCACTGCCTGGGACCCCTTGGGCCCCTCATCACTCATTCAACCGGGTGCCCATCTCAGGGTGTGCCTGGCGGGCAGGCAAGGGGCAGGATGTACCCCTGCCCTTGTCAAGGCCACCACCTTGTGGAAGAGAGAAGATTCCCTCCCCAGCAGTGCCTACAAAGAACACCAGGTGGGACCCTGGTGTCCCAGGCCCTAACTCTACTCTGCCACTATAATGCTGTGTGACTTTGGGTAAGCAGCTTACCCTCTCTGAGTCTCTAATTTCCTCTCTGGAAAAATCAAGGGTTCAGATCCTGGGGTCTAGGGTGCCTTCCAGCCAAGCCACTAATTCTCCTGGATCCAAGGAGGGGGCCAGTTAGGGCAGAGTTTCCCACAGGAGCCCTCACCTGAGTCCCAGAGGTGGGGGAAGCCGGGAGGCGAGGTTCCGCCCCTGGTCTGTTCTAATTCCTCCTCTCCTTACTGCTGGGGAGACAGTGGGGTGATGGACGAGGGCTGCCTTGGGAAGGTGATGAGCAGATGTGGTGGGAAGGACTCAGGTGAGGCTTAGAACTCTGAGGAAGGAAATATTCCTTCTCCTTCTCCTTGCCTCCTGAGGAGGTAAGCGCCTTCCCTCAGGGGTCTGTCCTCTGCCTGATTCAGGGAACAATGTAAAGGTGCAGAGACCAGAGAGAGGGCCTGCCCACCGGCTCCTCCCTCGACTGTCTGTCATCTGTGTCCATTCACTGCCCTTCTCTGACTCACGGCATCCCGCCCACTCCACACATATGCCTGGGGGCCCGCCGCTCCAGTCCCCGACTTGGCCCACGTCACCCCCATCTGCTTCTCCTGCACTCCAAGCCCACTTGGCCACGGCCTCTCCAGGTCCCCTCTCCGTCCCACCTGCCAGTTCAGTCTGCCAGGATTTCCCCCTCCCCCGGGCGAGTTGCGGATCTGCCTGCAGGGCTTCCACGCCGGGCCCCTCGCTCCCGGATGGCGTGGGCAGCGGAGGCCGGGCCGCTGCTCGCCCGGAGCCCGACCGGGAGGTCGGCCGGCGCCAGAAGGAACCAGGGCCCAGCGTCTGCAGCTTCCGGCCAGCCGGCGGGAGAAGGCAGACCCCGGCGGAAGCGAACATCTTGTCAGGGTTCCACGGCGGCCTGGGAGGAAATGGGACCAATTAATCCACATTTGCCTCTCCAGATTGGAGTACAAGCGGAGAGATGGAAGAATTAACCTTTTCAAAAATGTAATTTCACAAAATCATCTCGCTTGGAACAGACTCTCGTTATTACTGTTATTGATGGCCATGTCCGCCTCAGGCCACCACCGGCCTGGAGAGACGAGGAGGGGCCCCAGCTACCCCGTGGACAGAGTGGGGCTGCCTGGACTGCAAACCCAGGCTCGGGGTTCAGTCACAGACACCCCGGG
>NW_011495047.1:10449048-10450456 GCF_000754665.1 Bison bison bison | reverse complement strand
CCTGTCTCATGCTGCCTGGTCCCTGCCCTCCTTCTGGAGCTCTTGTGGCTGGTGCTGGGGGTCCTTCAGCAGCCACCCAGCATGTGAGGCCCACCAGGACAGGGACCGTGAGGAACCCTCTGCTGGATACCTCCCTGGCTCCAAGAAATGGGTGTTAGGCCCCGTCTGCTGCCCACAAGCCTGTCCACCCTCCCAGGCTGCCATCTTCACTTATGCCTCTCGGCCCCAACTCCTTCAGAGTCTGTGGCTCTTCCCTGTCAAAGGGGCACCAGGAAGGAAACCAGTGTGGCCATAGGGTGCTGAGAAGGCAGAGGAGTAGCCACGAGGTCAGGGCGGGATCACGTGAGGTCTCGTGTGCCCATGTGACCGTGGAAGGTCTTGGGCTTTCACTCTGAGTGAACTGGGGAGCCACAGCAGGATCTGGAGCAAGGGAGGGGGCATGATCTGCCTTGTGTGGTCAAAGATTGCTGCTTACCCATTCTCCGGAGCCTCATCTATTCAAGCTGGCCCATTGCCTCCCTACAAAGTCTCCTGTCCCTCTGTGGGACCCCATGGACCCCTCTTAACTCATTTAACAATGTTCAGTGGGTGCCTATCTCATCCCCGTCTCAGGATGTTCTTGGTGGGCAGGCAAGGGGCAAGATGTGCCCTGGCCTTGTCAAGGCCACCATCGAATGGAAGAGAGAAGATTCCCTCCCCAGCAGTGCCTACGAAGAATGCTGGGTGGGACTCTGGTGTCCCTGGCCCTGACTCTACTCTGCCACTATTACGCTGTGTGACTTTGGGTAAGCAGCTTACCCTCTCTGAACCTCTAATTTCCTCTCTGGAAAATCAAGGGTTTGGAGCCTGTGATCTGAGGTGCCTTCCAGCCAAGCCACTAATTCTCCTGGATCCGAGGAAGAAGAGGACAGTTAGGGCAAGGTTTCCCACGGGAGCTCTCATCTGAGTCCCAGAGGTGGGGGAAGCTGGGAGGTGAGGTTCCATTCCTTGTCTGTCCTAGACTCTCTTCTTGCTCAGCTGTCCCCTCTGCAGCTCCCCTCGACTCCATCTGTCCAGCCCCAGCTCTCCTGCCAGCCCCATCTCTGGCTGTGAGCGGGAAGTACATTGAA
The DNA here is from genome assembly GCF_000754665.1 of Bison bison bison. Taxonomy (NCBI): domain Eukaryota; kingdom Metazoa; phylum Chordata; class Mammalia; order Artiodactyla; family Bovidae; genus Bison; species Bison bison. The sequence goes on along the minus strand of NW_011495047.1, from coordinate 10,449,347 downwards.
GCTGCCAGGTCAAATCAGATCCTCCCACGCAACAATTTAACAAGAGATGGATCTGACGTATGTATGCGGCTTTTAAACAGAGCTTCCTAGGAGCCGGTTATTTCACTCAGAATGAAAACAATTGATTTTCTTTAGAGCCACTTACTAAGGCTTATCAGCCTTGATACAACCGGCCAGGTGTTTCCAGAGGTCCAGTGCTGCTCACTTGCCCTCAGGTGAGGCCCTGCTCCCAGGAAGCGGGTGAGCATCACAGCATGGCAGCCAGGGCCCCCACCTCTGCTGGGAGGAACAGGACTCCC
>NW_011495047.1:10446394-10448948 GCF_000754665.1 Bison bison bison | reverse complement strand
AGGACTCCCAGGCAGGAGGGGGTGGATGGGGCTGGACAGGGAGGTCGGCCTCCCTGCAGACCTAAGCTCAGACCCAGCTCTACAGAGCGTGAGGCATTGAGAGTGGGGGTGGCTACAACTCAACCATGCCCCGGGAGATGGGAAAGCAGGAGAGGCCACAGGGCACCCCCTCCCAACTCAATGCTGAGTCAGCCCCTCGTCCTGGGATCTGAATGACAAGGAAACCCAGTTCTGACCTTGGGGGCTTCCCAGTGTGCAAATGTGCAAGGTGGACAATAGCAGTATTCACATGCATTCTGAGATGTCCGGTGTAGTATGGGCTTCTGAGAACAGAGAGTAGGTTCAGGGCTGGGAGAGGAAGGGGCTATGAGGCCTGGGGGTGGTCAGGAAAGACCTCTCCTAGGAGGGGACATGTGAGGCAGCTGGGTCTTGCTGGAGAAGAGCTTCAGGGCAGAGGGGACACCCTCGAGTCCTCTGTGCATGGGGGCCTGAACGAAGGCTGGGCTCAGAGGTGGAAGAGACACCCCTGCTCCCGTCCACCCGCTGGGGCTTCTGCATGTTTCTCTGGAGGGCGTTCTGGTGCACTTGGTGTCTTGACTTTGACACTGGTTCCTACATCCCAGGCTAGGTGGGTCCTCTGTGCGTGGGCAGACAGCTCAAAATCAAGACGGGATGCCCAGCCGGCCTTGGGTACTGCCCTCTGCCTTCATGTCCCTCTTGACATCTTTGGGCTAGACATGCCCCCTGTATACAGTCCTGTCCAGCACCTCGCTTACCGGTGAGCCCCAGGAAACTATGAAAAGCCCCTGTGCTCTCCAGCATTTCTGAAAGCCCTCCACTTCTGTCTCCTCCCCTCCTCCCAACCCTCCTCCATCTCTTGAAGTCTGTTTTCTGTCCCATTGCCTTGCAGCTGGCTTCTACCTCTCAACCAGGCTGATGTCTGACTTGGGCAGTCCACTTAGCTGGGTGCCGGCCTTACCTCTGGGCACTGATTCCTAGCCTGTGAGTCAATCCTGCTTCATCCACGTCCAGCCAATGCTCTAAGAACCCAGAAATGGGAGAGTCCCAGGTTGAAGTTAACCCTGGACCCTGAGTTTTGACCAAGGGCAGACCCTGCAGCTGAGTAAGTGTCTCAGCCATCCCAGCCTGGTTTTCACCTAAGCCTAGCCTCCTACTATGGTAGGACGGTGTTGTTCTGCAAAAGTGTAGGCAGGGTGAAATGGACCTCGCTAAGGGCATGCTGGAGAGAAGCTTCCTGCTAGTGCTGTGGTCAGTCTTGTGTTTACAACACAGACTGTTAGGAGCCTCAGGGAAAGCAGCACAGAATAGGAAAACAGGTTCTGAGTAGTTATGGAAGCCAGGTCCCGTGGGAGACAGGAAGCCTGGGCCCCCTCCTTCCTCTGTTCCTAACTACCGGGGTGACCTTGGAGAAGGAGCACTCTTGTTCCTCAGATGAAAAATAAGGTGCAATGGATTAAATCAGGGGTTTTCTAGCTGTGCCGGGGAAGTTTCCGTGGAGCCCTTCCAAAAGCCCCTCAGAGCAGAGGTGAGGATTCGGGCCTCAGACCTCCACCCTATTTCCACAGTAGATGGCTTTCACTTTCACTGTTTGTTTCAAGCTGCCTCAAAATGCTTCCTGTAAACAAGAGTTGAGAGTTTGACAAATCGTTTTAAAACCACTTCACTAGATGACTTGGAAATTCCAAGAATTAAAGATTAGCCACCCATTGATAACCTCAGCACTTGGCTCGCTGCCTCTCTCTTTTCCTCTCCACCATGTTCCTGCCATCATCTGCAACATCTTTAGCATCGCTCTGATGGTCTGCTCCACACCCTGGCCTCTCAGTTCATGGACCGCCACCCCCGCCTTAGCACCAAACGTCTCCTGTCCTTCTTCTCCACCTTCCATACACATGGCTACACTGTAGGCCACATCATATCCAGTAACACCCTCACTCAGAATGCTTAACTTCAAGGACCCCCAGTCTAACTTCATCCCCTTTAGTACTCCAGTTATGCTGTGTTAACAAAATACCGACTGAGACCTCCCAATCCAGTCATCACTCAGCCCAGATTTCACAGATTTCAGCCCCCCAACCATCCCCTTCCCAGTTCTCTTGATGTCCTTGGCCCCTCCCCCTCCTTCATATTCATCAGAAAAAAAACCCACCCTGGTTAAACCCCACCATCCACTGCCTCAGCAGCTCCAGCCCCCCAGCCAGTTGCTCTCTAGGAATTCTCTAGAGAATATCACACCACCTTGTGGACTAGTTCACATTCATGACTGGACATACCTTTGAACTCTGCCAGGTAATGTTTCTGGACGTTCCTCGTAAACCTACTTTCCAGCTCTCCGAAAACATTATTTCGAAAATCCCCCTCATCTCTTAAATGATCATCTTCTCTGCTTGGCCCTTCTCACCAGATGATGGCTTTGATGTGTATTTCATAGAGAAATTGATGACATCAAAAACCCGTCTCTTCTTCCTACCCATACCTCACCCACCTACCTACATCTGTCCTCACCTTCCCAGCCTCCCTTTTTCTTGAAAAT
>NW_011495047.1:10422785-10446294 GCF_000754665.1 Bison bison bison | reverse complement strand
TATGTGTGTATATATATATATATATATATATATACACACACACCATTGATTTCAAGCTCTTCCCCTGTGAACAGGAATCCTATCTGGGCTCATCTTCTCCAAGGTTCTCCTGCAATGATTCCCTCCATCCCTGCATCACCACTATCTCTCTCGCTCTCTTTGGATCAACCTGATTGACAAACATGTCTTACTGGTTCACATCTTAGAAGAAATAAATCTTTCCCTTGACTCCACATTGCTTTTTAGCCCCTCTATTTTCTTGTCCTATCCCGCTTCACCTCCAGCCAAAGGTTTACTAGTTAATACTGTCTCTACTGGGGCTTCCCTCATAGCTCAGCTGGTAAAGAATCCACCTGCAATGCAGGAGACCTAGGTTCAATCCCTGGGTTGGGAAGAAGGGAACAGCTACCCACTGCAATATTCTGGCCTGGAGAATTCCATGGACTGTATAGTCCATGGGGTCGCAAAGAGTCAGACATGACTGAGCGACTTTCACTTTCACTGTTTCTCCTGGGCTTCCCTGTGGCTCAGTGGTAAAGAATCCACTGCAGTGCAGGAGACGCAGGAGAATAGGGTTCAATCCCTAGGTTGGGAGGATCCCCAGGAGGAAATGGCAACCCACTCCAGTATTCTTGCCTGGGCAATCCCATGTACAGAGGGCCTGGTGGGCTACAGTCCATGGGGTTGCGACCGAAGGGACTTAGCATATGACACTCAAAATTTTACCTCCAGCCTGGACCTTTCCTCTTGACTCTACCAGAACTGCTACCAACATGCCATCTCCACTTGATGTCTATTTGGCTTCTCAAGCCAAAACAGAACAATAAACCCCCTCTCCATACCTGCTCCCCTTGGAGCCTTCTCCATCTCCAATGCCCCACCAATCACTCATTCAATTGCTCTTGATTCCTCTTTCCCTCACATCTAATACCCCATCCATCACTGAACCTTGTTGGTTGAACCTCCAAAATGTGTCGTGAATCTGACCCTTCTCACTGCCTCCACTGCTACTGCCTGGTCCAAGTACCATCATCTCTCAGCTGGACCAGTCCATTTATCCTCTAACTTTCTCTATCCTGTAGTTCTGCCTTCAATCCACCCTCCACAGAGCAGCTGGAGGAAACTACGTAAACCAGAATCAGGTCAGGTCAGCCCACTGTTTTAAAGCCTTTCAGAGACTCCTGTTCCACAGGAGATAAAAACCACGGTCCTCACTGCAGCCTACAAGGCCCTGTGTGGTCCAGCCCCTGCCCACCCCTCCAGTCTCATCTTTCTCCAGCCCTGCTCTCACACTGGAAGCTCCAGACCCCCAGCTGCAACTCTTCCCAGTCTTGGAATCTTTGCACTTATCCCTTCTGCTTGGATCCCTCTTCTCCCCACCCCTCAGTCTTCACACACCCTCTCGTCATCATTCAGATCTCATTTCATGTGTCACCTCCTCTGAGAAGCCACCCCTGACCACCCTGGTCACAGGGCTGCAACCCCAAACCCACTGTACTGCCACCGTCCCTTACACTAACCTATTTTATCTTGTTCAAAGATACTGAAAAGCATCTTTACTGGGCTTCCCCGGTGGCTCAGTGGTAAAGAATCTGCCCACCAATGTAGGAGACACGAGTTTGATCCCTGGTCCGGAAGGATCCCACATGCCTCGGAGCAACTGGGCCCGTTCGCCACAACTATTGAGCCTGAGCTCTAGAGCCTGGGAACCGCAAGTGCTGAAGCCCACACCCCCTAGAGTCTGTGCTCTGCAACAAGAGAAGCCACCACATTGAGAAGCCCAAAACCGCAACTACAGAGTAGCCCCTGCTCACTGCAAATACAAAAAGCCCATACAATAATGAAGACTCAGTACAGCCAAAAATAAATACATAAATAAAATTACTTTTAAGTGTTTTTTGTTTTTAAAAGCATCTTCCCGATGGACTTGTGTGTGAGTCTCAGCTTCTTCCCTCTGAAATACTAGACCCCGAGGGCAGGGCTTCCGTCTATGTGGTTCCTGACTCTAATCCTAGTATCTAAAAATCATCTGGCACACAGTAGGTGCTTATTAAGTTGATCTACTAGTCCTAGATCTTCAGTTCCTTGCTGACTGTCCCTAAAATGCCTTCTTGGTTTTTAAGGTAAGTGTTCCAACCCTGATGTGCCTCTAGGGGCTGGTATAAGGTTATTGGATGTGACAGAGCTTTACGATCTGTAAAGTGCCCTGCAAAGGCTTCAGTCCCCTACCTGACTCAGCAGAAAGGGGCTTGCCTCGGAAAGGAGTTTATAGCATCCCAAAGTGAGACTCCTCTGAGCCCGCTGTCACCTGCCTGTCTAGCTCAGAAGTCGGTTCTTTTGTTTTCACCTTGGCTTCTGCTCTTTGTCCCAGCCTGAGATTCCCCCTCGGGGATTCCTCTGGATTCTCTGTCCCTGTGGAGCAGACTGCTCTCCAGATCTCACAGGCTGAGGACCCCAGCACCCCTCTCTTCTAGCATCTTCTCCAAGCCCCCCGAACTCTGCCTGCTATCCGTGTCAATCCCTGATAGCCAGGACTCCCCTGGTCTTTCCTGCCGCATCCCTGCCCACCCAGATACCTGCTTGTAAACCTGTCTTGTGGCTTTATCTTCTCCTTTTCTAGGAGTCATCCACTGGCACATTAGCATCTAAGAAGTCCCTTGTGCTTCACAGAATGTGGGGTGAAACAGAAAAGAATGCACTCAGAATAGTACAAGGATGGGGAGAGAAGAAGCTGAGTGTCTGACAATGCCTCAGTTTCCATGTATGCACAGAGGAGGCTGTGCAGCGTAGATGGCCTAGATTTTCCAAAACACACCTCACCCCCACCCTGCCTTCCTGTCTTCCTCAGAATTGATGCATGGCCTTTGCAGAGAAGGCCTTGGGCTCCCCAGGATGCTAGGATGATAAAAAAAAAAAAAAAAACACCAAAATCGGGACAGCAATCAGCTGCACACAGGGAATTCTTGGAAGGCTAGAGAAATGTCACCTCCCCAGTCTGGGACCACAAGAACCATTTATCATCCTTACTGTTGGGTGGGGGGCAGTCCTGAGATGGAGCTGACCTTGAGGAAGGAGAGAATAACTTATGGGGTACCCCCTGGGGTGCCCAGAGACGAGGAGCCTGGGAGGGTCAGGTAGAGATGGAGGAGCAAGAAAAGGGGGATGAAGTCCAGACTGTCCAGAGGGAACACGGGCCAAACGACAGTGGGTGTCCAGACCTGTGTCCACGCTAATGGCTCTTCCAGAAGGTCAGGGAAGCCTGGAGAGACTGAATGGGGAAATTGAAAGATGGCTGGAAGGGCTGTCACAGCCAGAGAGGTAAGTAATGAGTGTCTGCGCCCAGCAGTCCAGGTTCCTACCTCCAGGTCCTTCCTAGTAATTGAATCTAAGCTGTGTTTGTGATTGAAGGGTCTACAATTAAGACCTGAATCCAGACATGCCAAGGGCTATAGGCAGAGAGGCCAGAGCCTGTGGGAGAGGAGCCTGGCATATTTGTAAAGATATTTCTAGATATTTCGGGCTTCCCTGGTGGCTCTCAGATGGTTAAGAAAGAATCTGCCTGCAATGAGGGAGACCTGGGTTTGATCCCTGCGTCAGAAAGATCCCCTAGAGAAGGGGATGGCAACCCACTCCAGTATTCTTGCCTGGAAAATCCCATGGACAGAAAAGCCTGGCAGTCTATAGTCCATGGGGTCACAAAGAGTCAGACATACCTGAGCACGCATGCACACATCTCAACAAACAAGCACAGACACTTGCCCCCGGTTGCAGATACATCCAATCTGGATACCCCTGGGCACCTCGATATACAAAGACATCTATTCTCACCCATCTCTTTCACTCACTATGCCCATGCTCAGGCCAGCCAAGACCCCACACAGACATGCAGATACACACAGCCCTGCGGTATGAGCTTGGATATGTTGGTGAATGAAGCTGACCAAGATCCCTGCCCTCAGGGAGGTGACATTCTAGGCCACCATCCACGGAGATGCACAGACACATCCCCTCAGACTCCTGCACATAGATTATTTACATACATGTAGGGGCTCAAACTGACTCCCAAAAAACATGTATTGAGCACCTGCTTCGTCCCAGGAAGCAAGCTTGGTGTGGAGGAGATACAGGTGGGCAAAACCAATATGGTTCCTTCCCTCATGTGTGTTAGCTGCTCAGTTGTGTCTACTCTTTGGGACCCCATGGTCTGTCCATGAGATTTCCCAGGCAAGAATACTGGAGTGGATTCTATTCCCTTCTCCAGGGGATCTTCGTGACCCAGGGATTGAACTGGGATCTCCTGCATTGCAAGAAGATTCTTTACCATCTGAGCTACTAGGGAAGCCCCCATAAAGGCACACTCAGAAACATAAGCCTAACAGCGCTACACGCAACCTGCATGCACACACTTGGGTGCACACACATGCACGGCTCTTGGTGACTTTAAATACAAACCCAGATTCAAGGCATTTTTATTATACAAGGCCCCAGGAAGCAGTTCATTTAGAATGAGGAGCAAGTCCAAAGTCAGATCTGTAAGCGGCCCATTCCTCTCCCCAGCTGTGTGCACCTCTCCTCCAACCTCAAGTCATCTTCTCTGCTCCATCCTCTCATGTCCTTCAAATAATGACAACGCCAGGGGCTGCCTGCAGCCTTGAACTCCACCCTTGCTGTTCAAGATGCCTCCCAGCCTCACCGTCAGGACAGAAACCAAACGCGGGTCCACCGGCCAGCGGATTTTGCTGAGCCATTGCATTACAGATAGAGTCTGCTCCTTTCAGACATTTTTTTTTTTTTTGCTTCTTCTTTGGCTTTTAAAGAATCAGAAATACCTTGGCAGTAAAAATGCGCTTTGGGCTGAAAGCTGACTCCCAGGGTCAGAGCCCAGGAGAAGATTTCTGCTACAAAGTTTCAGAGAAAATAGCAGGTGCTAAGCAGTTCTTATTTTCCAAGGGATAGAGAGAAAACACAACTGGAGTGGATTTAGGGCTTTGCAGGGCTCCTCTTCAGGTTGTGGTGTGTGTGCGTGTGTGGTTTCTCTTTATTCCCCTGCTGGACAGAGTGGAAACAGGAAGAGCAGGCAGAGAGGAGGAGGTCAGAAAGCTGGGTCTGCGGCTGGTCCCTGCCTGAGACCAGGGACCCGCTGGCCCCGTAGTGGGTCCAGGGCAGTGGATTTGGAGCCACTGAGCCAGGTTTAGGCCCCCAGCTCTGCCTTCTCTGAGCTGCAGGAGAAGGGCTTTTTTTTTTTTAATCTCTCTATGCTTCAGTTTCCTCATCTATAATATAGGAAAAACAACAGCAACTACTTCATAGGGCTACTGTGAGGGTTAAACAAGTCTATACATTATAAAGAATTGTATACACATCATTCAGAGGCGGTCCTGTAAGCCCGCAGAGGATGTCGGCTCCTGTCAGCCTCCCACCCTTCTCCCTTCTCCCCAAACTGTGGCGACCAGCTCCCAGACTGCGGGATGGATGGAGGGTGAAGCCATGGCTCCATGGATGGATGGTCGCCGCTGAGAGGGCTATTCTGCTTGTCCCTGCATCTTCTCTGCAGCCTTCCTCGGCCAGCTCTGTGCTCCGGGAGCCTGGCCTCTATGGACTGCATCCCCCAGACCCTATTCCTTCTCTTTCCACTTGGGTTGGCCAATGAGAGGTCAGACGACAGGAGGAGATGAGGCTGGATACCTCTGCTCACACTCCCTCTGGCTTCAGCACCTCGCTTTCATTTCATCTCCTGATCACTTCTGGCCGGGGTAGGTACCTAATGGCTCCTACACTGCTAGTCTTTGGGTGCCTGGCATTCTTGTGGATCTGTCAACTCTGCCCACACTTTTGTGAAAAATCCCTTTCTTAAATACTTTGAAGGACAGTGAAACCAGCAACATACAAGGAGACAGTCATGGCAGCACATGAGGTTTTCACATAAGGATGTTCATTACAGTGTTGTTTATAATGACCGAAAAAAAAATGGAAGGAACCTAGAAGTCCAGCCACCAGGCATTGAGTGAGTAATCCAGACAGTGTTCACTGGACTGCAGCTACTGAGAACAATGAGTGCAAACATATTCACCAATACTGGGGAACAGTCACTACACCTCTCAGAAAAACAGTAGGCTGCCGAGTCTATGGGCAATCTGATACCACTGAGAATAATATCCACAGGTTTGGAAAGAGAATGTATGTGAAGCACATATACAAAAATGTCAACTGCATCCCCCTTGAATATGTAAATTACGGGCAGTGGCTGTTTTATTCCTTAGTACATTTCTGGGTGGGGAGATGCCTTTTCTTCATTGAGCAGAAATTATTCTACTGACTAGAAGTTATTAACAATATAGGTGCAACTATTAAAAATTGTATTTTAAAAAGTATTTAGGGGAATTCCCTAGTGGTCCACTGCTTAAGACTTTGCCTTCCAATGTGGAGGATACAGATTCAATCCCTGGTCGGGTAGCTAAGATGCCACCTGCCTCAAGGCCAAAAAACCTAAAACATAATATAGAAGCAATATTGTAACAAATTCAATAAAGACTTTAAAAATAGTCCACATCAAAAAATCTTTTTAAAAAATGCTTAGAGTCACAGGAAAATAAACATCATAAAATGTTAAGTGAAAAAAGCAAAATTTCTTCGTATACACACACACAGATTAGACATTAAACCAGGGTCTCAAACCTTGCTCAGAACTAAAGCTCCTGTCCCTACAAACTGCCTGCCCCACCTGGGTTGGGAAGCCCTCTTACTGCCAAAGGGGTTTCATGCTGGACTGTTTTCGGAATATGTGAAGTGATGGAGCCCAGAGTGGAGGGGGAGGATGTGTGTGCAGAAAATTTACCTGGATCATGCACAAAACAGTCCCAGACTTCTGCTGCCGCAGAGCGGGCAGCAGGCTCCTTCTGCAAGGGGGGCGTCTCTCCTCCTTCAGGTTTGTGTCTGTGATTGTTTATAACCTGTCAGCAGGGCCTCGCTGGGCTCTGCGGGGGCAGGGGGCAAGGCGGAAATGTTGGTCACTGAGCTCCCTAACATGAGAAAATGGCCTCACAGTGCGTCTAATCACCACTTCCCACAAGGAATTTCACCGTGCGTGCTCATTTGCTTTTTAATCATCCTCTAAATATGCATTTTCACGTAATACCCTAATGGCACCCAGAGAATCATTAGGATCTGTTGGGACCTTAATCCATGGCTTCAGAAGTCTCTAAGTATGTAATTTCGCTCCATGACGCAGGTTCCTAAAAGTCCACAAATAACCATTTGCATGATAAAGTCACAACTCCAGAATCAATTACAGCTTTGGCTGGAGAGAATTTATTTCCTTTTTGAAAATTAAAATGTGAAATCGGGAAGTTGCCGCACAAAAGCCTCGCCTTGCCCAGGCGGGAAGAGGGAAGAGATCACAGCGCCCCCTGGCGCCCTGACGGACTGGGCGCCATCGTGGAATCACCAGGCAGGCGGCCCCGGCAGGGCCTCTAGGGTGGCTCTCGGTGGGGCTGGCTGTGGGATTTCACTTCTCACAGGGATCATTCGTCTTCTCAACCCCCACCTCCATCTTAACTTCATGCCTCCTAACGGGCACTGGGGGTCCCAGCTGTGACTCTCCAGAGAGCCCCAAGACGTCCAGATATGTGAGGGGGCCCAAGTGACCCAGAAGCCTGGTGGGCTGCCGTCTATGGGGTCGCACAAAGTCGGACACGACTGAAGCTACTCAGCAGCAGCAGCAGCAGCAGCTTTAGTCGCTCAGTCGTGTCTGACTCTTTGCGACCCCGTGGACTGTACCCCACCGGGCTCCTCTGTCCATGGAATTCTCCAGGCAAGAATCCTGGAGTGGGTTGCCATTTCCTCCTCCAAGGGATCTTCCCAACCCAGGGATTGAACCAGGGTCTCCCACCCTGCAGGTAAATTCTTTACCATCTGAGCCATCAGGGAAGCCCACAACAGAGAAGGTACCACTATTAATCTAAATAGTGGGTCTTCCCTGGTGGTGCAGTCATTAACACCCCACATTTCCACTGCATGGCACGTGGGTTCAGTTCCTGGCTGGGAAGCTAAGATCCCGCATGCTGCGTGGTACAGCTGAAAGGGAAAACAAAAAATGACACTGATAAGCCAACTGATGGTGTCTAATGGTAGTGATTCAGGTCGACTCCCTGTGTTGTGGGGATACCATGGGCCCTGGATTTGGAGTTGGGAGCCAGGACTTGATGCCTGCAAGGCTCTGCTCAGCATCTCTGCTAGACCCAAAGAGCCTGGCTGGCTCTTAATAACTGCTCCCCGATGCCTCCAGCTACTCCCTGTGTCAGACTCACATAGCTTGGTTTAGTTCATGATCTAAAGAGGGATATCTCCTCCCTGTCTTCTGTACCCTAATGAAACACAGATGGAATTTTAAACACTACAGTTTACTGAGTGCTTGCTCTGTGTCAGACACACACTACACCCTGAACACACAGCATCTCCTTTCATGTTCACGATGGCTTGCTGAGACAGGCTCCATCTCAGAGAAGGTAAGAGACACAGAGCCGGCTGGAAGAGGGGTCCTCCAACACTATACGGCCTCTCTTAGGGGTGAGCAGATTCTTCAGACCCTCTGAACCTTGGTTTTCTTATCTGAAAATTGGGCAGAATTTCTTATCTGAAAATTGGGCAGATGCTTCTCACTTGGGGCTCTGACGAGGAAATGAGAAAGTGCTGGCACACTGCACCAGCCAGGAAGGTGCTGGGCCGTCTCGTTTTGACTTGTCCTTTGGTCTTGCCTCTAGCGGATTCTTAATGATCTACTCATGAAACATGAAGGCCCTGAAAAGTTTCAGATTCTATCTGAATCTGATTAAACCTCGAGCCACAACTCAGAGACAGGCATTCTGATTCTGATGCCATGATGACAGTAAGATGAATAAGAGTCTTTTAGAAGCCAGACGCCTGATGACGATTGTAACTGTCCTGAAGGTGGGAGACTCCTCTCCACTGGAAAGGTGGGGAAGCCGGGGTGTAGAGCTGGTCACTAGCCTGCAGTTCAGCACCAGTGCGGGGAGAGCAGAGGCTCGGGAGCTGGGTCAAGTTGGTGCCCACACCTGGCTCTGTCCTGACCCAGCTGTCACCTGGGACTAGTTTTGCGTCCTCTGAGTACCCACCACTACTTCCTAGTCTTGGATCTGATGATCCAAACACGGTGCCGGCACCTAGTACCACTGGCTATGGTACTAGCCATAGTACTACATAGTACAGCTATGGTGTTTCCTGCCCAAGGACACTCCATGGGGAAGGGGTGGAGGGGGGCTCGGGTTTCCTGCCCTGCCCCACTCCAGGGCCCCCTCTGCGACCCCACAGCCTCCTGCCTTGAGCCGCCCCCTCAGCCTGCTCCCTCTCCCTCTGCAGCCATCATAGGCAGGAGGGATGGAGGTCTCTGGAGGGGTCTGACCTGCAGAGGGGGAGGGGGATCCACCCAAGGGGACCTGGGTATTTTGCCTGTGCTCAGAGAGCCTCTGCGTCCCCTACCACGCCTCCAACAGGAGCTTAAACCCTTGCCCCACCATGAACTAGTGGGCCACTGAGAGCAAGCCGCCTTACTCCTCTGTGCCTCAGTTTCCTCCCTGGAAAGCCCTGCAATGGAAGGAGACCTGGATTGATAAGGGCACCTATTTCTAGGGTTGGCATGTGGAGCAAAGGGCTTAATACATGTAAGAAATTGAAAGCTGTGCTCATCAGGCAGTTAGCACCCCATAAATGCTCAAAGATACCATCATCACTAATAGGAAGAGTCATATCAGAAGCACTGTGTTCTAGTCCCCAAAGTCTAGACTCTCCCCATTCACCATACGGTCTCAGCACCAGCCTGGGAGCCAGCGCACGGCTACTCCCAGCTACAGCTCTGCCAGTGACCCGGGCGCGATCTCGGACAGGCCACGGCTCCTCTCCGGACCTCAGTTCCTGCTGCCATGCAGTGATGAGTGGACAAGATGATTTCTGGGTCTTCTTCCATTTCCGGACTTTGAAATCCCCTCCTTCTAAGGACCACGGCAACCAGCGTGCCAGATTCTCTCTCCACCAGCAGGATCTGTGCTGGAGGCGTGTGGGGATGTGGAGGGGGATTCACTCACTCATTCGGTCAGCACACTTTTCAGAGAGCCTCCCACCGACAAAGCGGGCTCTCTCTTCTGGAATGACCCAGCCCATAAGGGCGCACCTGCACCTCTTCCTTCCCCAGCTCTGATTGAACCACCCAGCTCCTTTCTAAGAATAATCTTTCTCTCTTCATAATCATGAGTTTCTGTCCCTGGTCTCCCAGGCAGGACTGCCCACTGGACAGTGCACAGGCTTTGTGTCCAGCAAGTCTGAGTGGACGGTCACCCTCCACACCAGGTAGCTCGGGGACACTGGGCCACGTTTCCCAGAGTGAGGGGCATGATTCATTTGTGGGTCATAAACAGTGTAGTCGGTTGTGTCTGGCATTAAGATGTAATGAGGGCTCCCCTGGTGGTCCAGTGGTTGTCTCTGCCTTGCAATGCGGGAGACAACAGTTTGATCCCTGGTGGGATCCCTGGGCTTCCAAGGTTGTGCTAGTGGTAAAGAACCTGTCTGCCAATGTAGGAGACATAAAAGATGCAAATTTTATCCCTGGGTCGGGAAGATCCCCTGGAGGAAGGCATGGCAATCCACTCCAGTATTCTTGCCATGGAGAATTCCATGGTCAGAGGAGGCTGGTGGGCTATAGTCCATAGCATTGCAAAGAGTCAGACACGGCTGAAGCAACTTAACAGATGCGCTGGGAAGATCCCACATGCCCAGGGCAACAAAGCCAGTGCACCACAACCGTCCAAGAGCCTAGAGAAGCCACTGCAATGAGAAGCCCGTACACTGCAGCTAGAGGGTAGCCCCCATTGTCCACAACTAGAGAAAGCCTGCATGCAGCAATGAGGACCCAGTGCAGCCATAAATAAACATTCAAAAAAGAAAACCATAATGAAAGAGCAGAAAGTGGAATAAAATACGCACAGAAAATAGTGCTGTACAGAGTAGGAGGCGAGTATAGCCGTGAGATGTGAGTTGCATGTATTACCATAGGACGTGTCAGAGAAGTTCTGAAGCCACATACCTGGAGCACATAATTTGACTTCCCAGGCCTCGGTCTCCTCCTCTACCAGGAAGGTATTTTGAGATGAGACTAGCATCAAGCCAGGCAAGGCTGGAGACCCCAGTGAGTTCTTCCCCGGTTGTCTGGAGCCCGCGCCTCTGTCCTGACATGTGAGCTTCAATCTGCGGGGAGCTGAGTCACCAGTCCCACCCCAGCCCCCAAACCCTCTGCCCTCAGGTGATCAACAAATCAGTCACAGGAGAAGAAAATGCGTATCCATTCTGCAAACATTTGCAATCCCGGGTCGGTAAGCAAGAAAAATGCATATAAATCCCAGGAATATTTATCAAGCACCTGCATCACTCCAGGCCTCGGGCTGGGGGCCGGGGTGTAGTGATGAGTAGACAGGCCACCGCCCCAGGGAATTCACAGTCCAGCATGAGAAGCCAATTAAAAAAAAAAAAACCCACAGACATATGCCCAGGATGCCAGGCTGGGCAACGTGCTGGAGGAAATGAAAGCAGGGCCAAGGGCAGACAGAGATGCTCTTTCAGATTGGGCAGTCACATTGATGGTCATTCATGCCTGGGCCATAAGCAGGCAGGGTTCAGGAGTAAGTGTGTAATGATGACAGGGCTCTCGGCTCTGAAGAACAGCAGGTGAGATTTACAGCAGAAATAGAGGAGAGTTGTCCAGATGCCTGGGTTAAAACTGGGTGGGGTAGGGCGAACTGCAGATTAGCAAGGGCAAGCCTAGGTGTAGCCAGGATTCCCTTTCTGCAACAAGGAACAGCAGGCTGATTAATGTAAGTGAACAGGAGACAAGTGGGCATCCCAGGGGTGGGGAGAAAATGGGCAAATGGGGCCTAGTGCAGGAGGGCATCATGCCCACTGATGGGGACGGTGAGGGGAACCAGAAGGTCAGATGGAGTCTACTCTCGCGGCATCATTTATAGCAACATTTGGGGGGCACCTATCACATGCCAGGCCTGTGATGAGACTTTTTCACATGTTATGTAATTGAATCTTCACAACCCTTGAAGTAGATGTTACAACATTTCATCACATCTAAGGCTCTTTTTTTTTTTTAAGCTTAATATTTATTTTTTTTAAATTTTATTTTATTTTTAAACTTTACAATATTGTATTGGTTTTGCCAAATATTGAAATGAATCCGCCACAGGTATACCTGTGTTCCCCATATGAACCCTCCTCCCTCCTCCCTCCCCATACCATCCCTCTGGGTCTTCCCAGTGTACCAGCCCCAAGCATCCAGTATCGTGCATCGAGCCTGGACTAGCGACTCGTTTCATATATGATATTATATATGTTTCAAGGTCATTCTCCCAGATCTTCCCACCCTCTCCCTCTCCCACAGAGTCCATAAGACTGTTCTATACATCAGTGTCTCTTTTGCTGTCTCGTATACAGGGTTATTGTTACCATCTTTCTAAATTCCATATATATGCGTTAGTATACTGTTTTGGTGTTTTTCTTTCTGGCTTACTTCACTCTGTATAATAGGCTCCAGTTTCATCCACCTCATTAGAACTGATTTCTTTTTAATGGCTGAGTAATACTCCATTGTGTATATGTACCATAGCTTTCTTATCCATTCATCTGCTGATGGACATCTAGGTTGCTTCCATGTCCTGGCTAATCTAAGGCTCTTTAGATTAGCAAATGGACTGTTAATTTTGGTAGCCCTGAGAAGGAAATGTCGCAGCTATTTAAACTTTGATTTGTCATAGATTGTCACAAGCATTCCAATCTCAGAGAGGTTAAATAAAGATCTTAGCATTGGGAATGTAGCCTTGTGATCCACAGGAAGTAGGGGCAGTGGGAGGGTTGATAGCTTGATCCACATTCATACAACTCATAAGGCCCAAGGGGACTTGAATGCAGGCCAGTCTGGCTCTGGAGCTTGTTTTCTGCCCCTAGAACATCTCCTTCCTGTCTGTGAGAGGCCAGGGTCACAGCGGGGTGCTGTGGGGTTTCGAGAAGAGGCATGAAGTGTGGTCCAGGAAGCCCACGGGGCAGATTGGAGAGGAAGAGACCACTGAGAAGGTGGCTGTGAGAACCAGGCATGCGGTGGTGGAGATACGGCCAGCTCCCAGCAGAGGAGAAGGGAGATGAGGGGAAGAAAGGAGGTGTACTATCATGATCCAAGGTTTTAATATGATGACCCTTCCCAGCTGGAGGCAGGGTTTTCTATAAAGCAGAAATAATACAAGGGTATAGGTTTCAAAGAATTACATCCAACACTGACAAGAAGGAAGGACAAGAGACAGAGAGAAAGGAGGAAGAATGAAGGGGAAAAACAGGCGAGGGAGGGACCCAGAGGGTGGCTATATAAGAAATGGCAGAGTGGGTGGTTGAGGGGCCTTTAAGAGTCACTTTGGAAGCCCTGAGTCAACAGAACCCTAGAGAGAAGCAGCCTGGGGCTGATGTTAGACTTCTGGACCCTTAGGAGCCAGATCATCAAGGCAGGGACGCCCACCCCTGCCAGCTTCCCAGGCACTAACCAGAGTCCCCAGCCCCCATGAAGAGACTCTCCTGCACACTGTCCTAAGGGGAGGCTGGCGAGATTAGAACCAACCTCTGTGCCTCTTGCAAACCCAAGACCTCAAGTCATCCTCCGGTTCTGCCCAAGTGTCTACTTAACCTTCTACCGCCCCCATTTCCTGTGGGTAAGGATGCCACGTTTCAACAACCCTCAGATGTTTCTTAACATTTCTGAAACTGGAATGCGTCTTAGTCAATGCCATGTCAAAGTTTAATCGGCAGCGGCGTGACTTTCTTAGGCATACGAAAAATAACAGTTCATCTTCTAATTGAAGAAGTCTTAAGTTGCATGCCATATTGTATCCCCTTCAATATCCTGGACACATCCTAGTGGCAGAGACGATCTACACCCCCGGGGCCAGGTCCCCAACCCTGGTTCTGGCCTTAGTTCAGACCTGTTGGATTCTCCCCCTCGGTGCATTGAAAATGCACAGAACAGACCCTGGATCCCTCCTGAGACCTCACCAGGCCCCAAAGCTTCCTGGACCCACTATCTGAGCCACTCTGGGATAAGAAAGGTCCCCCTGGAGGACACCAGGACCCCACCCTTTACACCGAGCCTCTAAGGAGAGACAATCCCTGCAGGTTTCTGCAGAGGAAAAACATTAACTACAGTCAGTATCCCCGAGTTGTGGAACAACAGTAAGCCAGGGAGAGGAGAGAGCAATGAAGACAGAGTGCCCTGGGCTGAACAGGGTCAGGGGGTCACAAGAGCCAGTCCACTGTGTCCCAGCTTAGCCAGGAGGAGAGCTGGCTTCTCTGTTTATAAAAATGCAGATAATGCTCATAACAGCGGTTCGTTCAGCAAGTCTGTAGTGACAGAGACTTACCAGCTGCTGTATCGAGAGGTGGGGCCCAGAACAGTTGCCCCTGAGAAGCCAGGGAGCTGGGGCAATTATTTGTTTGCAAGCCTGGGTCTTGTATCAATATAACAATTGTGCATTGAGGTGATCAAGGCAGAACAGCTGAGGAAGTGCTTACTATATCCTGTCTCTTAACAAATATTTTTGAGCATCTACTCCGCACTAGGTCTTGTGAATGGAGAACAACATGGATGGTGGTCCCTGCCCTCCTGGAGCCAACATTCAGGAGATGAGAGATGGATCACAAACAATACACAAAACAAATAAGGTAACAATACAGATAAGAGTCAAGGAGGGGGAGGGGAAGAGTTCACTCTTGGGTCATGGGTTGTGATTTTAAGAACAGTCAGGAAGGCCTCCTTAGATGGTGACAAGATCAAGGAAAATGCCCCCAAAGTGATAGCTGGACTGAGTCTTGAGACATGAACAGGAGCTCACTAAGCCACAGGGGGTTAGAGGGAAGACCCTCCTGACACATGGAGCAGTATGTGCAAAGGTCCAGGGGTCGGCAAGCTCAGGGTCACCCCAAGGAGCTACCAAGAATAGGGGGCCCAGCAAGAAAAGATATGAGAGAAGTAGCTAGCTCATGAGGGTCCAGTTAAACCAGGCTAAAATTATCTGAGCATTGCCCAACATGCTTGGGGAAACGTGAGGATCTGAAGCGGAGAAGTGATGAAGTCCTGCGTTCTGTTTTTAATAGGATTTGATGCAAACGGGGTATGAAAAGCTCTGGAAAAATGCCAAATGGCATTCCCAGAGAATGTTCCACTCGGCACTTACCCAAGCCCTAAGAACTCTGCATGAAACAAAGGTTTTCATGATCTATAGGGTTTGGGCGAAAACAAACAAAATATATGTAAGTGTTTACATTTGTGAATGCGTGCATGCATGTCAAGTCGCTCCAGTTATCTCCAACCCACAGACTGTAGCCCGCCAGGCTATTGGTATGGGTTGCCATTTCCTACTCCAGGGGATCTTCCTGACCCAGGGATCAAACCTGGGTCTCTCCTGTCTCCTGCATTGGCAGGTGGGTTCTCTACCACTAGCACCACCTGGAAAGCCCATATTTATGTATACCACATTCCTTTTTTTGGAAAAACACAACGCTGATTTGCATTGTAAAGGATCTGAGGATGTCTGCAATAAAGACACTTTCAACCTTTTCAGTTCTAGCGTGGTCAGACTAACCTGACCACACAGCTCTTTTTCATTTCTCTCTCCCCACACCCTCACACTTCTGAACCCTCCTGGAGAAAGAGCAGATTGAAGGACATGATACCAAGCAGTTCCCATTTCCTGTAGTGTGTGTGCTCTTCATGCAATCCGCCCCCATCCCGCCCCGGCTCGAGGCCCCGTTTCTAGAACTCCTCAATGGCAGCCCCACCCAGACGGCCATCTGGGCAGGCTCCAACCCAGTCAGCCTGCAGCAGGTGAGCCCAGCAGTCACTGGTCACTCTCCACAGAGATAGCATAATCCAAAACAGCAGATAATCCAAAAGCCATTTATTTTTGGCATGCTTAAGTGAGTTTATTTTTACTTCATCCTTACCTTCCTGATTTGGCCTCACTCAGACACATGCTAAAAAGAGCCTGCTTTTTTGGAACACATGCTGAGAGAAGGGAGGAAGAGGGCCCAGGGAGATGCTTGGGGAAGCCGCTGGGGAATTTCATACACACTGTGGCTCGTGTCTGCTTCCTCATTCTCCTGTTGAAAAACCCTCCTGACTGGAAACTGTGTGCTGATCTGGTGCTGAAACTGTGCTCCAATCAGCAGTGACAGGAAAAAAAAAAAAAAAGAGTGGAACATGTGGTTCAGAGAGATTTGTTGCAAAAAGCACAAACGAACTGGGGGTAGGGTTGAGGGAGTTTCACTCATTGAGATCCGATGCTCTCTGAAGCGTGCCCTTTCCATGACAGTGCCCAACTCCCAGCTGCCAGCACCTGCGTCTTTCTCCCTGAGGGCTTCTCTTGTACTAAAGCCACTCTGTCTGCCCACATGGTGGGTCAAAAGTGCCAGGAAATTAACACCCGCCCCATCCCCAATGCAAGAGGTCCTCAACCAATGTGTGCTGGAGAAGAGTATAAATACCCCAGCTCACTGACCACACAGGAGGTGCAATTCTGAGGCTAGTGTCTTTGCTGGATTACTACATTCCCCAGTAGGATTAAGCTGGAGTTGGCACTGGGGTAACTGACTTGAAAACCCACCCTTCTGGGCTGTATACCCTGCTCTGTCTTGCCATCCTCCATCCACACCACCCATCAGTGTTTCTTGAGCCAAGCTATAAAATAAACTGCTTACACTCAGATCTTGTCTCAGGGTTGACTTCTAGGGAACACACACTAAAAAATCCAGCTCTTCCTGGTTGGGGGAGCTGGACACAGCCTGGTGTGAGTCTGGTTTTCCCTGGCATTGGAGAAGGCGCATGACCTGGCTCCATACACTTCTTCGGAAGGTTCTGGGGTTGCCTATGGATGCTGGATGATCCTAAGCCCTTGTTAGTATCTCCGACCTGGGGAGTTCATCTTTCAGTATCATATCTTTTTGCCTTTTCATACTGTTCATGGAGTTCTCAAGGCAAGAATACTCAAGTGGTTTGCCATTGCCTTCTCCAGTGGGCTACATTTTGGCAGAACTCTCTACCATGACCCATCCGTCTTGGGTGGTCCTACATGGCATGGCTCATAGTTTTATTGAGTTAGAAAGGCTGTGACCCATGTGATCAGTTTGATTAGTTTTCTGTGATTGTGGTTTTCCAAGTCGGTAGGTGCCCAATATGCTACTGAAGACGAGTGGAGAAATAACACCAGAAAGAATGAAGAGACAAGCCAAAGAGAAAACACTGCCCAATTGTGGATGTGACTGGTGATGGAAGTAAAGTCCAATGCTGTAAACAGCAATATTGTATAGGAAACTGGAATGTTAGGTCCGTGAATTAAGGTAAACTAGAAGTGGGGGCTTCACTTTCACTTCTCACTTTCATGCATTGGAGAAGGAAATGGCAACCCACTCCAGTGTTCTTGCCTGGAGAATCCCAGGGATGGGGCAGCCTGGTAGGCTGAGGGTCAGACACGACTGAGTGACTTCACTTTCACTTTTCACTTTCATGCATTGGAGAAGGAAATGGCAACCCACTCCAGTGTTCTTGCCTGGAGAATCCCAGGGACGGGGGAGCCTGGTGGGCTGCCGTCTATGGGGTCACACAGAGTCAGACATGACTGAAGTGACTTAGCAGCAGCAGCAGAAGTGGTCAAACAGGAGATGGCAAGAGTGAACATCGACGTTTTAGGAATCAGTGAACTAAAATGAACTGGAATGGGCAAATTTAACTCAGATGACCATTATATCTACTATTGTAGGCAAGAATCCTTTAGAAGAAATGGAGTGGCCCTCATAGTCAACAAGAGTTTGAAATGCAGTTCTTGGGTGCAATCTAAAAAACGACAGAATGATCTCTGTTCATTTCCAAGGCAAACCATTCAATATCACAGTAATCCAAGTCTATGCCCCAACCACTAATGCCAAAGAATCTGAAGTTGAATGTTTCTATGAAGACCTATACGACCTTCTAGAACTAACACCCAAAAAAGATGTTCTTTTCATCATAGGGGACTGGAATGCAAAAGTAGGAAGTCAAGAAACACCTGGAGTAATGGGCAAATTTGGCCTTGGAGTACAAAATGAAGCAGGGCAAAGGCTAACAGAGTTTTGCCAAGAGAATGCACCAGTCATAGCAAACATCCTCTTCCAACAACACAAGAGAAGACTCTACACATGGACATCACCAGATGGTCAATACCAAAGTCAGATTGATTATATTCTTTGCAGCCAAAGAGGGAGAAGCTCTATAGAGTCAGCAAAAACAAGACCAGGAGCTGACTGTGGCTCAGATCATGAACTTCTTATTGCCAAATTCAGATTTAAATTGAAGAAAGTAGGGAAAAACACCAGACCATTCAGTATGACCTAAATCAAATCCCTTATGATTATACAGTGGAAGTGACAAATAGATTCAAGGGATTAGATCCGATAGGCAGAATGCCTGAAGACCTGTGGACAGAGGTTTGTGACATTGTACAGGAGGCAGTGATCAAGACCATCCCCAAGAAACAGAAATGCAAAAAGGCAAAATGGTTGTCTGAGGAGGCCTTACAAATAGCTGAGAAAAGAAGACAAGTGAAAAGCAAAGGAGAAAAGGAAAGATATACCCATATGAATGCAGAGTTCCAAAGAATAGCAAGGAGAGAAAAGAAAGCCTTCCTCAGTGATCAATGCAAAGAGATAGTGGAAAACAATAGAATGGGAAAGACTAGAGGTCTCAAGAAAATTAGTGATAACAAGGGAACATTTCATGCAAAGATGGGCACAAAAAAGGACAGAAAAGGACAGAAAAGGTATGGACCTAACAGAAGCAGAAGATATTAAGAAGAGGTGGCAAGAATACACGGAAGAACTATACAAAAAAAATCATCATGGCCCAGATAATCATGACGGGTGATCACTCACACTCACCTAGAGCCATCCTGGAATATGAAGTCAAGTGGGCCTTAGGAAGCATCACTACCAATAAAGATAGTAGAGGTGATGGAATTCCAGTTGAGCTATTTCAAATCCTAAAAGATGATGCTGTAAAAGTGCTGCACTCAATAGGCCAGCAAGTTTGGAAAACTTCAGCAGTGGCCACAGGACAGGAAAAGGTCGGTTTTCATTCCCATCCCAAAGAAAGGCAATGCCAAAGAATGCTCAAACTACAGCACAATTGCACTCATCTCACATGCTAGCAAAGTAATGCTCAAAATTCTCCAAGCCAGGCTTTAACAATACATGAACTGTGAACTTCCAGATGCTCAAGCTGGATTTAGAAAAGGCAGAGGAATCAGAAATCAAATTGCCAACATCTGTTGGATGATCAAAAAAGTAAGAGAGTTTCAGAAAAAACATCTACTTCTGCTTTATTGACTATGCCAAAGCCTTTGACTGTGTGGATCACAACAAACTGTGGAAAATTATTAAAGAGCTGGGAATACCAGACCAGGTGACCCACCTCCTGAGAAATCTGTATGCAGGTCAAGAAGCAACAGTTAGAACTGGACATGGAACAAAAGAATGGTTCCAAATAGAGAAAGGAGTATATCAAGGTTGTATATTGTCACCCTACTTATTTAACTTATAAAAAGTACACCATGCAAAATGCTGGGCAGGATGAAACACAAGCTGCAATCAAAATTGCCGAGAGAAATATCAATAACCTCAAACATGCAGATGACACCACTCTAATGGCAGAAAGTGAAGAACTGAAGAGCCTCTTGATGAAAGTGAAAGAGGAGAGTGAAAAAGTTGGCTTAAAGCTCAACATTCAGAAAACTACGATCATGGCATCTGATCCAATCACTTCACGGCAAATAGATGGGGAAACAATGGAAACAGTGACAGACTTTATTTTCTTGGGCTCCAAAGTCACTGCTGATGATGACTGCAACCATGAAATTAAAAGATGCCTACTCCTTGGAAGAAAAGCTATGACCAACCTAGATAGCATGTTAAAAAGAAGAGACATTACTTTGCCAACAAAGGTCCATCTAGTCAAGCTATGGTTTTTTCCAGTAGTCATGTATGGATGTGAAAGTTGGACTATAAAAAAAGCTGAGCACTGAAGAATTGATGTTTTTGAACTGTGGTGTTGGAGAAGACTCTTGGACTGCAAGGAGATCAAACCAGTCCATCCTAAAGGAAATCAGTCCTGAATATTCATTGGAAGGACTGATGTTGAAGCTGTAACTCCAATACTTTGGCCACCTGATGTGAAGATCTGACTCACTGGAAAAGACCCTGATGCAGGGAAAGATTGAAGGCAGGAGGAGAAGGGGACGACAGAGGATGAGATGGTTGGATGGCATCACTGACTCAATAGACATGAGTTTGAGCAGGCTCCAGGAGTTGGTGATGGACAGGGCAGCCAGGAGTGGTGCAGTCCATGAGGTTGCAAAGAGTCAGACATGAGTGAGCAATTGAACTGAACTGTTAGTATTTCCAAAATCATTTCTACCAAGTTAGGCCTGGGAAGGTCATCAAGAAGGCTTCCCAGGGACCAAAATATTCACAAAGAAACAGGAACAAGGACGCTTAGTCAAAGAAGGATGCAGCCTTTTCTCATCTGGGGGCAGCAGAAGAAGCTTGTCACACACTGTGGGATGGCAGGAAGAGGTCCCCTGATGTGATTTGTAGGAATCACTGGGAGGTCTCCTGTTTTCCTAATTAGAAAGTTACCACCCCCGGGCTTCTCCCCTAGCATCGGCCCACCGCCTTGCAGACACGTGGTGGTGCAGGCCTCCCCACCTTTCAGCAGTTGTCTCTCATACACACCCCACGCTGGTCAAGGACTGCTCCCACTCAAGTCTCCAGGTTCCTGAAAGATTAAGGGGTGGCAGGAGAGAAACAGTCACCCCCAAGGGGCCTGGATGGATGAGTCCCCAGTCTGAGCCTAGGGAAGATACCTCCATCTCTCTGGATCTCCTCTTTGAGGAAGGGGCAGGGAAGGAGCCCCTCCACCCTCATCTGTGATGGGTTCCCTCCACCACTTTTTTTGTCATTGAGCAGCCACTATGCACCAAGCCCTCTTCTGGGCGCTCAGGATTTGTACTACGAATAAGCCTGCTTATAAAAAAACAGTGCCTTTTTGCACAGGGTTTGTACTCTAGCTCTTGCTGGGATGCAATTGCCCTGCCAGTGACAAAAAGATTTGGTCTCCCAGGTGTTCTGATAAGAGAACTGGCCCCATTCCTCTTGGCCGCCTTCCTCCACACCCCCAGGGTCAGGCCCAAGGTCCCAATCTAAACCTATTGGATTGAATTGACAGGTTGTCTCCACCACCTTGTAGCAGGTCAGTTCTACCTGTGACACAGGGGGAATGAAGGTTTGGTTCTCAGGTGGAGGACCTAAGCCCTTCAAGACACAGAAAGCTCACAATGAGGAGGCAAATGCCCCCTACAGGATACACCTTCCCACTGACCCCAATCTCAGATTCTTAAGACAAAATGCATGCTGCACCACATGAGTTTCAATCAGGGCAGAGCATCAGGCCCTGGTCTCTGCTACAGACCCTGGACAAGGGCAGAGAAAGGTCTTAAACTCCCTTCACCTGCAGAGCCAGCTCTTGCTCAGATCTCCCTGCTTGTCTTGGGCTCCGTCATCCCAGCTAGGATCTCCCACCAAGGATGCTCCCCAGCACCTGTGCAGAGGCACTTGAAAGAAGGAGGCTCATTTCAGTATCACTCTGTGCAAAGCCTGAGTAGGGGTGTCAGTGAGTGACCTCCCCTCACACACACACACACACCCAGCAGCAGTACTCACACGATGGCACAGTGTCATGGGGCTGGGGAGGATGGTTTATGCGATTAGCTGCACTTGGGGATTATCTCTGCTCCATTAGTGCAGATAATTGGGCGTTGACAACAGAAATTGCATCGCTCAAGTGCCAAGAGGAGAACGAGGGTGGATCAGGCTGGTCTTCCCCCACCTCCCACCCTCTCTGTGCCAACCTCTCATCTCCCAGCTGACCCCTCTCCAAGTACAAGTGGGTGGTGAAGTACATGGAGCCCTGCTTGGGCATCAGGCAACCTGGTTTCTAGTCCCAACCCTGTTCCTAATCCGCTGTGTGATCTTGGGTGAATTCCCGCCCTCTCTGAGCCTCAGTTATTTCACTGGTCAAGCGACAGGATCTGGACTCGAGGGCAATAGGCACAGCTGTGAACATTTAGTGTGTGCTGTGAACTCAGTCTTGTGCTAAGCAGTTTCATGCAGCATCTTATTTGATCCTGTGCTGATTTTATTCTGTCCCCTGCTCTCTCTTCAATGCCTGGCACATGGCTGATGACCAATAAATACTGGTTTGTTTGATAAGTGCTTCCAACTCCTCTATGAAGCCAGAATTATTTTAATCCCACTTTTCAGTGGGAGAAACTGATGCACAGCAAATTAAATGCAAATCGCTAAGGTCACTTCCTGTCCTGCTGCACTCAGATGATCTACTGACTACAGATGTCAAACAGGGGCAGGACTTGGTCCAATACACCCTGAGTCCCGGGTAGGGCAAGTGCTCTGTAGACGAGAGGCTCCATGACAGGCAGTGGGCATCATTTTCTGTCATCTTTCCCTGATAACTCCACAGTACTAACAGCATCTGACACACAGTAGGTGCTCAGTAAACATGCACTGAGTACATGAACGGATGAAGTTTTTAAATTCTCATAACAACCCCATGAAAAATAAGGAAACTGGGGTTCAGACAGGTGAAATGACTTGTCTATTTTGATAAGCAGGGAGTCAGAGATTCAAACAGTGTTGGGGGACCCAACCCCCCATATTCATATTCTTTGCTTCGAAATGCTTCCCACAAAGGGACACGTGTACTGCCCCACTCTTGACTTTAACCTATTTGACTTGCTTTGGCCATAGAGCAGGGTGACACGATACTGTGCCCGTTCCAAGCTGAGGCTTCACGACACCTTCCAGTTCCCCTGGCTCTCTTGCGTGTCTGCCACTGCCACGCTGATATGCCTGGGCTAGCCTGCGGTCCCAGGAAATGAATGAGACGCGAGAGCAGAGCTGCTCTGGCCCAGCTTAACACTGCTGCTTTCAGCGCCTGGCTTTGAGTGTAGCTTGTTACTCAGCAGCAGCAGACAGATACAACAGGTCTGCTTTCATTTCAGGTAGGAAAAGTGACACAGAAAAGCTGTCCTAATAGCACACAGGAGGTGCAGGTAAGTCTAGAGCAGGCAGAAATGGTAGAGGAGGAGACATTTGAACTGAGGCTAGACGATGAGTAAGGTCCGCCACTCATTCGACAAACGCCAAATGAGCACATACTATGTGCCAAGCCCTGGTCTGGGCACTGGAGTTTTTCAGATGAGAAGGGACAGGGAAGGGCGTTCCAGGCAGAGGGAATGGCATACACGAAGGTGTGGCGGTCCTGGGAACAACCTGGTGTGTCTGGGGGGGTGGGGGACAAGGC
>NW_011495047.1:10410764-10422685 GCF_000754665.1 Bison bison bison | reverse complement strand
CTGGGCGTGTGGGAGACAAGGCTGCAGAGGCAGGCGGGCCAGGTGGATGAGGTGGGTCTCATGCTGAGGTGACAGAGACCTCTTGAAGGATGTTAAGTAGTGTGACGATGAGACCTGGCTCTAATTTTAGACAGAACCCTCTGGCAGCCATGAGAACTGCTGAGCAGAAGGCAGGAAGGCCAGCCAACAGAGACGCTGCAGCATTTCTGACTCAGAGCAGTGACGGAGGGGGTGGACGATGGGCAGCTTTTGGATATGGACTGAAAGGGAGGGGCAGGATGGAGGAGCCAAGGATGAGGCCCTGGTCTCCAGCTTGGGCAACTGGGCTGGGGGGCTGTGGGGAAGTGGGAGGAGGGTCAGTTCTGGGGATGGGGGTGAGGGGGAAGGAGACTCGGCTGGGGTGAGCTGCCATTGCAGGAGGCGGGAGAAGGGTGCCCTTCCTTGCAGCCTTGGGTCCTACCCCACCACTAGGTCATCTGTCCGACCCAACCAGAGGCGCTTGGACTTTCTGTCTTCCCCTGGCCCCCAGTCAAAAAGGTCCCTCGAATGGCCACGCAGTCCACACATCCTGAGGACAGGCAGCTGGCTCCGTGCTGACATGGAGTGTCCAGACAGTGCCTGTCTGGAGAGGGGCCTTTGGAGGCAGGGATGGGGATAGAGGGGCAGGCAACCACCGCACCCGAGCTCCGGTCCCTTCTGCCGGACCCCAGCTTGGAAACAATAGCAACCTGGACAGGGAGAAGCAATGAGAAAGCCGGAGAGGAGTGGAGGGAGGCGGGGACAGACAGAGCCGGTGAGGCCTTCAAAGATGCGGAGCTGCTGTCTCCCCAGCTGTCCAGCTGGAGAGAGACAGAACTTGGGGCACAGAGAACCCTGGAGCCAGAGGGAAAGGAGAGAAGGGGAGGCAGGCAAGTGCAAGGAGTGGGTGTGTGGAGGGGAGGGAGACGAGAGAAGGAAGGGAGGGAGCACTCTGATGAGAAGGGCTGCGATTCTCACTTCTGTTCTGCCAGCAGCTGAGATCTTGGTGCACCCTGAGAGGATGGAGGGTGGGGTGGGAGAGGCTTAGAAGGGCCTGGATGGAAGACACCACCAAGAAACCCTCTCTCTGGGGCGCCGGGACCCCCAACCAGGATCTCAGAGCCCAAAGCACGTGGGAGCAGAGGCAGGGGCCCCAGAGCAAGGGGGCTTCTCTGACAATTTGAAACAAAATGGGCACAGTGTTCTAATACTAACAGCCTGTTATTAAAATCAAGTGCTATTTTACAAAATGCATTTGCCAGGGAATGGCTAATTACAGGCAAGGCGCATTTCTGTGTGTTGGTGCCGATTAATCCTGAGCAGTTTAAGCAGTCAAATTTTATACATATAATTATCACTCAAGATTCGCAAAACAGCAACAAGATGCTCTAGGGCTCTGCCCTTGAGGGACTGTGGCTGAGGGCTGTCTTGGGGGTGTGGAGGGAGGTGGGCAGGGAGCTTCTTTGTGCTGAATCACACCTTGAGCCACCTTTTTCTATCCATCTCTTACTTCCCCCATGGGAAGGAACAAAGCCAGTGATAAGGAGGGGAGGGACCTCTTGGGCTGGGGAACAGCTCCCAGAAGGGCTGCTAGCAAAGTTCCACCACCGTGAGATGGTGCTCAATGTGGGGTTTGAGACAAGGCGAGTTTCACAGCCCAGGTTTTCATGTGTGAGATGGGCGGCCTGGGGAGTGAGTCAGGGAGGGAAGCCACACCTCCAAGGCCGGAAGTAAGGGAGAGAGTCTTTATATGGGGTCCTAGGTGCTGCTCAGCCAATGGAGAGGCAGGAAAATCACACAGCCTCTGGGGTGGATGGGTCCTCATGGCAAAGCAAGAGGTAGGAGGTGGTGGCTGCCGCCAGCTGCAAGTCATGCTGGGAGATCCTGGGGGAGAGTGGCAGGGAGCTAGGACAGGCCTGCCCAGTGCAGGGAGAAATGAGGAAAAACTAACCAGCAACCAAGGTCTGATTGCCCACTCTGGGAGGAGGGGTGCACCCAGGTACAAGTCGGCTGAGTCTAGGGGCGCCCACAAGCGTGGAGTCATGGGGCATGTGGGCCACAGCCAAGGGAACGTGGAGCTCAGAGATGATGTGATGGAGCCGGAAAGCTGACAGTCCAGCCTGTTTTGCTGGGAGAGAAGACCCAGGGCAGAGCCCACCACCCAAAGCACCTGTAACCTTGCCCCGAAACTCACGAGAAGCTGGAGAAGCGATGTGTGGGGAGAAGGGAGGGTGAAACAGAGTTTTCTGGCTAAAGCTACTGGTAACCCACTTCACTGCTGGTACTGGAGTGGAACCCAAGCAAGCAAGGGGACTATGTGAAGGTCATTGTCTACCTGCATGGGAATTCCTGGGCCCCTGGCCTTCACTGCTTCAGAGCTCCTGGGGGCAGGGCGCTGGAATCCTGCGAGCACTACAGTTTGCAAACCATTGGCTTGGAAAGGCAGCAGCATCTCCATGTGAACCCAGAGTGTTTAAAGGAAAACAAGAGTAGAGGACCAACGCCTCTGATGCTTTAGCCGCTTCCAGTTGGTTGGCTTCTCTGCTCTGTGTGATGGGCTAGGAGCTGGGCTGAGTGTCAGGGGTGGGGGTTCCACTGGATGTGTGCAAGGGGGTGAGGGCCCAGGACTGGATTAATGAAGCTACTGTCCCAGCGACGTTGGAGAGACCAAGAGTGTCGAAGTCTCCACAGGTGTGAGCTTTTACACGCCTGTTACCATTTTGTTACAGTGGCTCAGAGGCTCAAGGGACTGTTTGAAGGCCAGGGTGACAAACACGATAATACCTAAGTGCCTGGCACGCAGTAGGCGCTCAATATATGCTCAGTATTGGGGAGTTTGAACCCCTCCTTTTCCTCCCTCTACACGTCCACTGAGGACTCCAGTTCCGCCCCTTTGGACAGCTGTTTGATGGCATCACCACTGAACTCACCAGGAGTGGGTTTTACAAGCTCAGCCCCACTGCTCAGCAGAGAAAGTTAATTACACTGAGTCATTAAACCAAAGCACTCCCATTGCTTTTAGTGCTGGAGCAGCTTCAGGTGCTTCATCACCAAAAGCTCTTGTAAGTTGGCATAACTGGACCTTCTCTTACCAGAGACCCTGTGAATAATAGTTCAGCCCACTGGGCACCTACGGTGTGCCGTCCAGGACCAGGTGCTGGCATGCATGGCTGTGAGAGCTAAGCTTACTGTCAGCCCTGTTCCCCCACGCACACAGGATACTGGCTGGAGAGGCCAGGTGAGACACCCGGGATCACAGGCAGTCAGTGACAAGAGGGTCAGCCACCTCCCTCTGCCCTGAACCGCATTCTGGACCCTACATCGTGCACACACACACCTGCAGCCCTCCTCTCCCTTCCGTTGTGAAGTAGGTGGAGCTTGGCCTCTGGTATTTCCCCTTCTTGCACCTTTTCCATCCTTCTTGGGATCTGGCTCACCCAGGCAGGGGACCAAGGTTCACCTGCTTCATTGCCTATTCCCATCCCAGCCAGCCTTTAGACAGTGTCTTTTTCTTATGTCATGAAAAGTGCTTTCTGTCCTTAAAGAAATCTGAGGAATCAGAGGGATGTTGGAGGAGATATTCCCAGGGCCGAGGAGCCACCCGGTGCCCTGAACTCAGGCTGTGACAGAGACTTGTGGACAAATACATCCTAAGAGTAGCAGATCCAGCTTGTCTTTATCCTGAATCTTCAGGCCTAAGCCCTGCTCCGGGAAATGG
This sequence comes from Bison bison bison, assembly GCF_000754665.1. NCBI lineage: Eukaryota > Metazoa > Chordata > Mammalia > Artiodactyla > Bovidae > Bison > Bison bison. The sequence goes on along the minus strand of NW_011495047.1, from coordinate 10,418,949 downwards.
GACTCGGGGTTCAATGGTTCCAGAAGCTCTAGACTCTGGAGAAATAGGTTCTTTCCTATTAGAAAGAACCAGTGTGGCATCACAGATAAAGCACTGCTCTTGGGATGGGGAGAACTGGGGTCTAGTCCTGGTATTGCACTCACCTGGCTGTGTGACCTTAGGAAAAGTCACTTCCCTTCTCTGGACTTCAGTTCATTATCTATAAAATACAGGGCTGGTAGAGATGGACTTCAAGGTATCCTCCAGTTCTGTAAGTGTATGGACACTAAGGAGGGGAAAGCGGGTGGGATGAATTGGGAAATTGGGATTGACGTGCATACACTACAATGTATAACATAGGTAACTAATGAGAACCCACTGCATAGCACAGGGAACTCTGTGCAGTGCTCTGTGGTCACCTAAGTGGGAAGGAAATCCAAAACGGAGCAGATATATGTATACCTGGACTTTTCAGTGGTAAAGAACCTGCCTGTCAATGCAGGAAATATAAGAGACGCAAGTTTGATCCCTGGGTTGGGAGATCTCCTGGAGAAGGAAATGACAACCCACCCCAGTATTCTTGCCTGGAAAAGTCCATGAACAGAGGAGCCTGGTGGGCTATAGTCCACAGGGTCACAAAGAGTCGGACACGATTGAAGCAATTTAACACAGCACATATGTATACATAGAGCTGATTCACTTCATTGTAGAGCAAAACTAACACAACATTGTAAAGCAACTATGCTATGCTATGCTGAGTCACTTCAGTCATGTGCGACTCTGTGTGACCCCAGAGACGGCAGCCCCCCAGGCTCCCCTGTCCCTGGGATTCTCCAGGCAAGAACACTGGAGTGGGTTGCCATTTCCTTCTCCAATGCATGAAAGTGAAAAGTGAAAGTGAAGTCGCTCAGTCGTGTCCAACTCTTGCGACCCCATGGACTGCAGCCTACACGGCTCCTCGGTCCATGGGATTTTCCAGGCAAGAGTACTGGAGTGGGGTGCCATTGCCTTCTCCAAAAATACTGCAATTGAAAAAAAAAAAAGGATGTCTTGCTGTTCTGGTCACTGGACTCTGACTCTGTGACAAGGCAGTGGCCTCCACTCAACTCCACTGACCCCAGTGGAGCAGGCCGGTGACCAGGGACAGGGAGCTGAAGACAGGAGCAGTCCCCAGGCCAGCCAGTGCCCACCTGCCTGGAGCCGAGCTGCCTTGCCAGTCTCAGAAATCATGCAGCGCCAGGGCGGCCCTGCTGCAGGCTGGCGCCACAAGGCAAATTACAGCCTCTCGAGGGTGCCTGTGACAAATGACGACTAAATGGTTTGCTTTCCGTATGCAAATGAAGCCGCCAATTTACATTCATTTGCACCTGATGGGTGTCTGAAATGGGTGAATTTGATTTGTGCTTGATCTGTAAGTGTCTAATTTATTAATCAATAAAACGTCATGTACAGGCACAAGGATTCCCCAGTTCCAGCCGGCCTCCATATATATGTAAATAATGCAATCTCTCAATCTACTTGTTATGTAAATGTTAATATAAAACTGACAGAAATATGCATCTGCAGAACTTTATGAGCTGAGGGAATTGAGATTTACACCAGCTCCTACCCACCCTCTGCCCCTTGGCTCTTCCTCTTGCCACCCCTTCCTCTCAATTTTCCTTATGCCAGCTCACCCCCTCACCTCCTCCAGGAAGCCCACCCATTCCTCTGGCCTTCCAGCACTGCCAGGCCTCCACCAGGGGCTGCCACTGTTACCTCCTACACAATCTTGTCCTGGAACTCTGCCCCCAAGACACCACCTTACATGATCTACCCACCCACATCTCTCTACTTTCTCCATCTCTGTGTATTAAAATCTACCCTCTCAGGAACCAGCTAAAAGTCACCACCTTTTGCCAAAGTGGACACTGAGCATGCAGGCAGGAACCTATTCTGGGAAGAGGAAGGGATCAAAAGTCCCCGTCTCCAAGATGCTCCTGGTTTAATTCCATCCTCTGTTTGCTGGGCGCTGCTCTGGGCACAGCTTGCGGAGCATCCTCTGCAGGGGGGGCTGCTGTTGCCTGCTGTCTAGTTGATGAAAACGATGCTTCTTCAGAGAGCTTACCTACTAGACAGGCGCAAACGGGCAGGATTGATTCCAGGCAGCACCATCAAGAGTCAGTCTCCAAACCAAATTATGGCCTTTTCCCAGTGAGCAGAAAAGGTCATTCCAAGCCGTGGAAGCCAAATTAAACTTCTTTTATAGTTTTCTTTGAAGGGGCCGCAAAACAAACCTTAGCAAGGCCAGAAAATGATACCTTTCTTCAGCCTGTCCCACCAGGAAGGGGTCATGCCTGGATCGCATGACCATCCATCTTTAGCACATCAGTTCTTCACATTGCCTGGAAGGTCTCTCTCCATTTATTTCCCCCCCTCCCCTGCCTATTACTGTGAGGGCAAGGCCAGCTGTTCCTGTTCCATTGGTGCCCCCAGGGCACCTGGCACTCGGAATACAAATGTGTGGAGCCACTGGAGGGGCCAACAGAACCCCCCACCATTCACCTGCTTCCTGCCCCTCTCCTCTCTGCACATTCATCACCTCCTTAACCCCAAGGATCTTCCTGGTGGCTCAGATGGTAAAGTTTCTGCTTGCAATGTGGGAGACCCGGGTTCAATTCCTGGATCAGGAAGATCCCCTGGAGAAGGAAATGGCAATCCACTCCAGCACTCTTGCCTGGAAAATCCCATGGACGGAGGAGTCTGATAGGCTACAGTCCATGGGGTCGCAAAGAGTCGGACACGACTGAGCGACATCACTAGCCCCAAGCTTTAGGAACCACGCTCAGCCCACGCTTTATAGATAGAGTCTACAAAATTTGATAGAGAGGGACAAGAAAGAGTGAACGTCCACTGACATTCATTCTGCACGGGGGACTTGGCAGATTGAGACCCAGGAGGTGAAGCAGCGCTCACAGCATCACATACCCAGGTGAGGGCACAGCCAGGCTCAAAGCCAGGTCTGTACACAGTCAGGTCCATCCTTAGGCAGGGTTGGTCAAGGTCTAAGCTGGATGACCTGAAAAGGGCTGAGAAGGACACCCCTATATATCTTCCCAGTCCATCATCCTCACTGACTCTTATCCTACTATTACAGATTCAGGGGCTCTTCTCTCATAGGAGGGCTCCCCAGGTTGCTCAATGGTAAAGAATCCACCTGCCAATGCAGGAGATGTGGGTTTGATCCCTGGGTCGGGAAGATCCCCTGGAGTAGGAAATGACAACCGGCTCCATTATTCTTGCCTGGAGACTCCCATGGACAGAGGAGCCTGGCGGGCTACAGTTCACGGGGTCACAAATAGTTGGACATGACTGAACACATACTTCCTATAGGAATGACCTTTGGGAGCCCGCGGATCCTCACTGCAGGAACCAAAGGCAAGAATCCAGACCAAGTGGTCTGTGGCTCTGCCAGATCCCTTCCTCCGCAAGGTCAGCATTAAGTGATATGTTCCTGGTGAGAAGGGGCTGCAGAAAGGGAGGGCAGGGTTTTGATGAAGCCCATTATATCTCCATCAAGAGGAAAAGACAAACGCTTTGTATTAAAAGGTGCCACTGAGGGCAGAAACTGGGGTTTGCTAGCGGAAGTTTCATTCCTAGCTGCACCAGCTATGGTGGCGGAGGGAAGTGGCCCTGAATGTGGGACCAGTTACGGCTCACATACAGTGCTTCTAGAAATTCCTCCGGGAGACGGGTGTTTCACTCGCCCTTAGAAGTGAAATAGAAATTGACCTTCTCTGCACTGGAGAGCAGTTCTCCAGAAACTTTTTAAAAGGAAAAGCCTAGAGCTGCCGTCAGATTAAGCCTCAACTTCTGGTCTCCTATCCAACAATGCAATATACCAGGACAGCCCGTAGCACAAAGATGAAAGGATGGAAAGGAACAAGAAGGAAACTAACATCCACTGGTGTTTATCCTAAACCAGAGGTTGCAGATTTTATTTTATTTAATTGGTCCCCATCCTGTATGAAGTAACTTACTATTTATTATACCCAAGGAGCTAGTGAGGCTCAGAGAGATTCATCTAAAGCCACACAGCTAGCAAGTGGCAGAGCCAGAATTGGAAAGCAGGTCTGTCTAACCACAAAGCCTGGACTTTTTCCAGGGCCCAGAGGCTCCAGTTATGAGCCACTACAGATGATATGCCAATCAGAAAGAAAATTAGGAAACTGGACTTCAGATCATTTAGAAAGAATGAATGTGTGCCTGGCCAGAGATATGCTGAGTGTATAAATGATTAAGTAGAAAGCTACCATATTGAACTTGAGAAGAGTTTGAAAATGATCTAATATAAATTATTCTATCCATTCATGATTGCCTAATGATGCTGTTTTTACATTAATTAAAACAAAACATGCTAAGGTATTTGAAACTCCATGGTCAGAGCCTAGATTTGGAACCAAGTTCAGCTTGTAGTTCGGATCATGGAAAGGAGATGGAGGGACAACCTGTCACCAGATAATAATAATAATTGTAACTTCTAATAGCTATAATATGCAGTTACTAACTTTAAACACACAAGTTCATACAATCCTATGAAGTGGCTGTGGTTATTCCCAATAATAGAGCAGAATACGGAGTCTCAGAGAGGTTGAGAAACTTGCCCAAAGTCACACAGCTGGTTAGTGCCAGAGCTGGAATTCAAATCCATTTTTCTGTGGTGCCAGAGCTCAAATAGCCCCTATAGCATATCCTAGTTTTTGTTTTGTTTTAAGTATATTAAAGGAAGCAGTTAGGTTTTTGTTGCCAGCTCTCAAACCCATCTTCCCCCTGGCAGCTTGCTAAGGGGGACCAGGTTGAAAGCAGTAACTCCTGGATGTCCAGGCACTCCAGGCACCCTTGTGGGCACGTGGGCCCAACAGAGGAACCCAGTGGGAGGGCACAGCTTCTCAGCTCTTAAATACAGATCTGTTCTTCAACACGAGGAGGAAGCTGGCCTAGCTGACCCTAGAGAATTCCAGTGCTCAGAAGTTGGGAGACCTTGTTTCTGTCTTCCATTGTTTTCTCTGGGGTTCCCTCTTTGGGGTACTAAGTGCCTCCTGTCTGCCCTGCTGCTGCTATACTGGGGGTTCCAAGGTGGAACCCCATCAAAGCCAGGAGGCATAGCTCATTCCAGAGGCTGGGGGCTCTGGGCTAGACTAATACTCCTTCCTTCCCTCTTCCAAGAGGCAGAGTCTTCTGGGTTCTCTGATCTTTACCCTGGGTCCCCTCAGATTCTCTAGGAGGCCTCCTAGAATGGTCACTCCAACTAGGCATGCCAGTTCCCCTATTCTCACCGCCCAGGACATCACCTGGGCTGAGTTCATTTGCAAGTCTGGGGAAGGCACTGCCTGGGCGGCTCCCACTCCTCTAGTAGACAGGGACCTCCCCACAGACATACATGTTCTAATTTGTCTTGACTCTCTCTTTCTTTTTTTTTCCCCACAGGCTTCAGGAATGTTCTCAGGATGGAAAATAAAAGATGCTTGAGGTCATGGCCCCTTTTGTCTTTTTTTAGAAAAAAAAAAAGTATAAATTTGGTGAGGAAATTACTTGCGGTGTTCTAAAGAGGAGCTCTGAAGGCACTGATAAGATGTGGGAGGTCAGCCAGCACTTCAGAGGACCCCAGGACCTTTGCACAATCCTCCACTGAGTAGGAAAGAAAAGTCCCAATCATGACAGAAACTGAAATTCCGTATCAATCAAAGGTGCGAGGTGAGGATTCAGGGTGAGTATTATGGTAGTCGAAATAAAATCAAGAACGTGTGAAATTTAGTCCCCACCTAAATTTGTGACCAAGCTGCGTACCTAACTATCCACATTGTTTCCTGCAGCTGGTCAATGTGGCCCTAAGGGAAATATAACTCAGCTTAATATTTGCTTAGGACTTCCCTGGAGGTCCAGTGGATAAGAATTTGCCTGCCAATGCAGGAGAGCAGATTCCACATGCCGAGGGGCAGCTAAGCCTGTGCGACACAGCTACTGAAGCCTGGGTGCCCGTGCTCCTCAACAAGAGAAGCCGCCGCAGTGAGAAGTCCTCTCACGTCCTCTCTCAATGACAGGAAGCTCTCTCACAGCAACAAAATGAATAATCAACTAATTTAAGAAATTAAAAAAAACATAAGTCAGTAAAAAAAAATTTGCTTAAACCAAATAGAATACAGAAGGGAAATAAATTTGTTGTTAAGTCATCAAGCAGCGCATTTTAAGCCCAAAATGAAAGGCCCAAGAATTGTCTTACGAGTAGATTATGCATACTTTGTCACAGCTTCCTGTGTTCACATCACTCGTAATATTTCATGAAAGGCAGTAGAGAGTCTGAGCTGTCTGGGTTTAAACCATAGGTTTGTCACTTACTAGCTGAGTGACTTTGGGCAAGGTTGTGAACCTCTCTGTGCCTCAATTTCCCCAGCTGTAAAATGGGAGCAATCACTGCATACACCGGACATGGTCCATGTGACGGTTCAATCAGGTTGCATATGCGCATGCTGGCACATAGTAAGTGGTTCAATAAACGGTAGGTAGTATTATCATTGTTGTTATTTGAATGTGAGGGATTCTTGTGGTTTTGTAGGGTTCTTCTCAACTTCCTAATTTCATATCACAGACACCCAAACAGAAGCATAGATTTTCACTTCTGGTGGTTAGAAATAACTGTGGTCCCTACAGGGAAATGAATTAGGCAACATGCCTGCTGTGACCTGGGAAATGGCAGGCCTGGGGCAGGTGATCCAGAAGGAATTGAAGCAGAGACAGACACTCTCCTTGGGATGCCAGCTGCCTGCTCCACCCAGACTCTGGACTCTGGGTCACCCAACATCCAAGCCTCACCCTCCTCCACTCTCCTCTGCAGCTGAGACAGAAAGGTGAAGTCTAACAGACATAAATGGAAAGTTCCACATTTGGGTTAGAACAATTGATGGCACAGGCAGAGGATAGGGGGGCTCTGGCTCAGAAGCAGTTCTAGGAATCCAAAAGGGCCTGAGTTAAGTTAGTAGGGGTGGGCAGTGATGTTCAGAACAGGGGAGGGTAACTGGACTAAGTAGATCGTTATGAGAGAAAAGATTTGGAGGCAGGTAGTGGGAGTAGAGGATACAGGAGGCAGTGGTAGTGGTGGTGATGGTCAAAATGACCAGGCTTAAACATCTGCTGGGTCATCGAAAAAGCAAGAGAGTTCCAGAAAAACATCTATTTCTGCTTTATTGACTATGCCAAAGCCTTTGACTGTGTGGATCACAAGAAACTGTGGAAAATTCTGAAAGAGATGGGAATACCAGGCCACCTGACCTGCCTCTTGAGAAACCTGTACACAAGTCAGGAAGCAACAGTTAGAGCTGGACATGGAACAACAGACTGGTTCCAAATAGGGAAAGGAGTACGTCAAGGCTGTATATTGTCACCCTGCTTATTTAACTTATATGCTGAGTAGATCATGAGAAACGCTGGGCTGGAAGAAGCACAAGCTGGAATCAAGATTGCTGGGAGAAATATCAATAACCTCAGATATGCAGATGACACCACCCTTATGGCAGAAAGTGAAGAGGAACTAAAGAGCCTCTTGATGAAATTGAAAGAAGAGAGTGAAAAAGTTGGCTTAAAGCTCAACATTCAGAAAACTAGGATCATGGCATCCAGTCCCATTACTTCATGGCAAATAGATAGGGAAACAGTGGAAACAGTAGCTGACTTTATTTTTCTGGGCTCCAAGATCACTGCAGATGGTGACTGCAGCCATGAAATTAAAAGATGCTTACTCCTTGGAAGGAAAGTTATGACCAACCTAGACAGCATATTGAAAAGCAGAGATATTACTTTGTCAGCAAAGGTCCGTCTAGTCAAGGCTATGGTTTTCCCAGTGGTCATGTATGGATGGGAGAAGGCAATGGCAAGCCACTCCAGTACTTTTGCCTGGAGAATCCCAGGGACGGAGGAGCCTGGTGGGCTGCCATCTACTGGGTTGCACAGAGTTGGACACGACTTAAGTGACTTAGCAGCCGCAGCAGCAGCACGTATGGATGTGAGAGTTGGACCATAAAGAAAGCTGAGCGCAGAAGAATTGATGCTTTTGAACTGTGATGTTGGAGAAGACTCCTGAGAGTCCCTTGGACTGAAAGGAGATCCAACCAGTCCATCCTAAAGGAAATCAGTCCTGAATATTCATTGGAAGGACTGATGCTGAAGCTGAAAC
>NW_011495047.1:10402033-10410664 GCF_000754665.1 Bison bison bison | reverse complement strand
TCAAACTCGTGTCCATTGAGTCGGTGATGCCATCCAACCATCTCATCCTCTGTCGTCCCCTTCTCCTCCTGCCTTCAATCTTTCACAGCTTCAGGATCTTTTCAAATGAGTCAGTTCTTTGCATCAGGTGTCCAAAGTATTGGAGCTTCAGCTTCAACATCAGTCCTTCCAATGAATATACAGGACTGATCTCTTTTAGGATGGACTGGTTGGATCTCTCTGCAGTCCAAGGGACTCTCAAGAGTCTTCTCCAACACCACAGTTCAAAAGCATCAATTCTTCCGCACTCAGCTTTCTTTATAGTCTAATACTCACATCCATAAATGACTACTGGAAAAACCACAGCCTTGACTAGACGGACCTTTGTTGGCAAAATAATGTATCTGCTTTTTAATGTGCTGTCTAGGTTAGTCATAACTTTCCTGCCAAGGAGTCCAAACTAAATTCTCTTCTGCTTCAGCCATTGTGTTCCTGACCTTGGTTACTCTCATCACTCTTTGGCTGGTTGCTCCAAACCCGATCCTTTCTGGGGGGATGGGGAAAGGGAATATTTTTTAAAAGCTATTTGTGGAGAGAATCTTGCAGTGCGACCAAAAAAAAAAAAAGTTGATCGTGGGACTATAAGATGCATACAGAAAAGTTTCATGTTATAAGTTCAGTGAATTTGCACAAAATAAACACACGCATAGAAGCGTGAAAACACCACTCAGATCAGGAAACAGAACAGACCCAGCCCCCCTAGAAGCCCATCCCCTACATGGGTGACCATTGTCTGGATTTTTTTCACCGCAGATACATCTGTTTCTGTAATTTATATCAACAGGCTCCTGCTGTCTGTATTCTTTTATGTCTGGCTTTTTTCAGATGTTCAGGAGACTTTGTTCATGAGACTGTCGCAGATTGCGCTGTGATTTTGGCCTTTCTTGCTTTACTGGACAGTGTTCTTTAAGTCACACCTCCTGTCCTCTGCTGGGGAGCATCTGGGCTGCATCCCATTGGAGCTGTTGTAGATATCCAGCACTGCTGTGAACACCGGAGAACACATCTTTGGGGGGCATATGTGTGCATTTCTGCCACCTCTATAACTAGGAGAGTTCCCGGGTCCCAGACTCTGCACAGAGACAGCTGTAATCAGTCCTGCCCAGTGGTTTTCTAAGTGTCTGCCCTGACATCGCCTCCCTCCAGCAGCACTGCAGCTGCTGCTGCTAAGTCGCTTCAGTCGTGTCCAACTCTTAGCGACCCCATGGACTACAGCCCATCAGACTCCTCCATCCATGGGATTTTCCAGGCAAGAGTATTGGAGTGGGGTGCCATTGCCTTCTCCATCCAGCAGCACAGGAGAATTTCAGTTGCCCTTGGAGCTGTGTTGACTCCTCCCTCCTTCTCCCTTGTCTCCAAGGAGCATTTATAGCTGTCTTATGTGTGTGCTAGTTTTTTTGTTTTTGAGGGTGCTTCCCCTGGGCCCTGAGTCCTGCTGGTTCTATTTACATGATAGGTTTTTAATCCCTGCCATCCTCTCTGGTCCCACTGCCATTCCCTTTTCTGCCCTCATTCTCTCCTGGCTGGGCTGTCACCAATTCCAGTCCTTCCTTAGGAGTCTGAACTGCCCCTTCCCCCACTCTATCCTCCACCTCTCAGCAGGATGTCCTCCAGCATCACCACTTTCTGCTCAAGAACCTGACAATCCCCAGGATTTACACTTGATCCTTGCCAAAAGGCCAAGAAGCAATAGTACCCAGCACCTAAAGCAAAGTGGCCATGATGGAACCTGGGAACGCCTTGTGGGCAGATGCTGGGTCTCCTCACAGCTCCTGGAGCATCCCCGCGCTCAAGACACAGGAGATGCTCCACTTCTCATTCTGCCCCCACTGACCCTTCCAATCTCGCCCCCTGAAGTTCCCTTATTGACCCTGGACCAGAGACGGCTGCCCCCCGTACAGCCATGGAGTCGCCCAAGGATTATTACTGCACACCCACCATGTGCCAGGTAGGTGCCCTTCCCTTGACCTGAAATTCTTTCCCCCTTTTGGGGCTTGTTTCAGGCAGACAGCACAGGCAGCAATCTAGTCTTACTTGGGGGTCATCAGTCCCAAAGGTGGTGGGAATGGACCTCTAGTTCATGGTAGCTCACCTTGCCCACTCAAGAGTGAATGAAGGCTGCCTTGTTCACACCCAAGTGGGCTGGGAGGGGTGGGTGGGGCCACTGCCAGGGCAAGACACATTCATCCTAACATGACTAAACTTTTGTTTGTGCCGAGCTGCAGAAGGACAGGAGCTGACACACTTCCCAACCGTCTAAGTCGCCACAGGTGCATGAAGCTACCCGTATCCCATAAAAGGGCCATTTTTGACTTTTCAAAGGCCAGAGAGAATCTCTGTTCTGCTCAGATGGCCTCCTAGCCAGCTGCACTCCTTATTGTACCCAGTGGTCAGGAAATATAGACAGCTGTGGGCAAATGCTGGCCAGCCTCCACCTCCAGGGAGCCACCAAGTGTGTAGTCTCACATGAGGGTAACGTGCCCGGTGGTCACGGTCATCCTATGACAACCAGGTCCCCTAGGGTTCTTTTTCACTTGTGTCCCACAGTGGATATTTCATAAGAGAGCGTCACATATTTTATCTCTTCATGTAATAGCACTATGAATTCATGTAATAGCCTGAAGAATTGGTGCTTTCAAATTATGGTGCTGGAGAAGACTCTTGAGAGTCCTTTGGACTGCAAGGAGATCACAGCAGTCAATCCTAAAGGAAATCAACCCTGAATATTCATTGGAAGGCCGGATGATGAAATGGAAACTCCAATACTTTGGCCATCTGACGCGTAGAGTTAACTCATTGGAAAAGACCTAGGATGATGGGAAAGACTGAAGGTGAAAAGAGAAGGGGGCAGCAGAGGAAGAACTGGTTAGATAGCATCACCGACTCAGTGGACATGAACTTGAGCAAACTCCGGGAGATAGTAGAGGGAAGAGGAGCCTGGTGTGCTACAGTCCATGAGGTCGCAAAGAGTTGGACATGACTTAGTGACTGAACAACAACAAAACAAAACCAACAGCCTAAGGAGACTGTTACTCTCACTTCCTGGATGAAGAAACAGGCACAGAGAGGTGAAGTCACCCGCCCCAAAGCACACAGCTAGGACGTGGCACCGAGATTAAACCCAAGTTGTCGGACACAAAATCCAGCCCACCCCCAGCACCTCTGCCCTGCCTACAGAAACCCTGATCCTTGTCCCAGAGGCCTTATCACTTACTCCCTACAAAGCAGTTCCGGATTTCCCAGTCAGAATTAACTCATCTCTCCTCCGTGCTCTTTATCTGAACTTTTATTATAGTAATTATAGCAGCCTGACTTTTATGATCGTTGTTATTTACGTGTCTGCCTCCCCGACTGGGGCTGGGAGCTCATTAAGGGCGGAACCCTGTCAATTTTGTGCCTTGAGCCCAGCAGGTGGGTATTGAGCACAACACAAGAATGATATCAGCAAGGTGGTTATGAAGGCCTCCAGCCTTCAGGCTTAATCAAGTCCTCAGCTTAATTCACCTGGACTGCAGGTCAAGCACAGAAAGGTGACAGGTTGCCTATGGTTGTAAAAATGCAACAGAACTCTTAAAGGTCTTAGTGCCAGAGTCTTAGGCTCCGACAGGAGGAGGATGTTTCTCAGGGCTTTTTCGAATGTCTTAGTGACCATTCTCTTGGTTCACTCATGGGTCTCTATTTTGCTTTGCTCTCTCTCTCCTCCTTCCTCTTTCTCCCTTTCTCTGTCTCCTTGTCTTTTCTTTCTCTTTCCCTTAACTGGACAAAAAACAGAATCAAAATATATTTTCTGTTGCTTGTTGTACCAACTGAATTTTTTTCTGTTCCCTGCTCTAAAAAAGTATCTGAGTGGGCTGTTTTCTACTTTACTGCTCTCTTGCTCAACACACACACACACACACACACACACACACTTACACACACACACAAGATTTCCTTTAAGGGATGCTCAAGTCATCTCCCTCTGTCAATTACTGACAACTGACAGGGGAAAAAAGCACCCTGTCCATCACCCCAACTAAACTAAGGTACAGCTTCCTCGATGGCATCAGGTCATCCAGCCAGCACCAAATGCCCCAGGAGCAGAGGACAGGACATCCCTTCTTTGAACAAAAAATAAAAGATCGATGCATGCCCTGGGTGTATGGACCTGATGTTCTGATGAAGGAGACGAGCACTGCACCTGTGGAAAGTGAAAGTGAAAGAAAGTGAAAGTCACTCAGTCGTGTCCAGCTCTTTGCGTCCCCATGGACTATACAGTCCATGGAATTCTCTAGGCCAGAATACTTGGGTGGGTTGCCTTTCCCATCTCCAGGGGATCTTCCCAGCCCAGGGATTGAACCCAGGTCTCCTGCATTGCAGGCGGATTCTTTACCAGCCGAGCCACAAGGGAAGCCCCTATGGAAAGGGGGGGTTGCTAAATCATAAGAAGCATGTTGTGGAGGAGAGGGGATTTGGAAGCCAAGTGTGTAGACCTCAGCATAGCCTGAACTGAGGAAAAAGTGAGAAGGCAAGGTAGATGCAGAATCGAACAGCACCAGTGTGTTAATGTTATGATGCTAATATGATGAACAGCCACATTCACTGAGCACGTAGACTCCATCAGGCACTGTTTTAACTTCTTTCCAAGCACTAGCTCATTTAATTCTTACATCATAAGTAGTCTTATAACTATTATCCCCATTTTCCAGGTGAGAAAACTGAGGCACACAGGAACGAAGGAGCTTGCCTGTGGTCACACAGCTGGTAAGCGGCACAGGCCAGGCAGTCTGAGCTGCAGAGTCTGAACCACTTTCTAAACATTTGAGGGGATTGGGAGCCCCAAGGCCCAGTATTAGCTTTATCACCTTGTCGTGTGGACCCTGGATAAGGCACTGGGAGATGGGCAGGCTTTGAAACCGACTGTGTAGCTCTCCTGTGCCTCAGTTTCCCCTCCTGAAAGTGAGCTTCATAATAATAGATACTTCATAAGGGCTTTCTGAGAATGTACTGAGAAGCTGCATGTAAAGAGCTTAGGGCGTTGCCTGGCATGGAATAAGAGGCTGATATGCGCGGGGAATTACTATTGATATCGTCTGAAGTCATTCTCTGCCTCCCCTTTCTGGTCACTCTCCTTGGGACCCTGGACACAGGCTATGGGCCACCTTGCTGGGAGGAAGAGGAGGGGCAGTGGGCTGTCAGACAAGACCAGACCAAGAAGGATGCCACTTACTGAGCACTACCAAGTGCCAGGCGCCCTGCCTGCTGCTTCTAAAATCCCTGGGCAAAAGGCCACCACTCCATTTCACAGATGAGGTGCCAGAGGCCCAGCGTGATGAAGCAATTTGCCCAAGGCCCATGATGGAGAACAGCAGGGCTGGGATTTGGACTGAGGTCTGTCTGGCTCCAGTATTCCCAGATGGAGCTGGTGATAAAGAATCTGCCTGGCAATGCAGGAGGCATACGAGATGAGAGTTCAATTCCTGGGTTGGGAAGATTCCTGGAGAAGGAAATGGCAACCCACTCCAGTATTCTTGCCTGGACAGAGGAACCTGATGGGCTATACAGTCTATAGCGTCGCAAAGATTAGGACACAACTGAAGAGACTTAGCACACATGTCTGACTCCAAAGCCCAGGCTTCACATCACCTCCCTGGGGCAGCCAAGGGTCAGGCCTTGGGTCTCTGTCACTCCAGAAAGCAGAAAGGGGCCAAGGGGAGAGGGGCCTTGGTGCCGCCATGCTGTGTAATCATAAAAAAAATCCTCTCGATATCACTGCCACCCTGCCTATCAGATGTGATAATGGCAGGGAGCGCCCTTTGGCGGGCATTGGAGCATTTACAACAAGGCTGCATGATTAGTGTCATTATCAGGATGATTACGATGGCTCACCCCAAGTAAGCAGATGGACAGCTGGGTCCTGGATGCTCGGGAGAGCTTGGGGCAGCCAGAAAGCCAGGCTGTGACCTGAACCAAAGCTCCAAAGAGGAGGGAGGAGCAGGGCTTGGACCATCCCTGCTACTGCCTTGGTGTCCCGGCGATTGACAGGAACCGCTTGGGGTTGGGAGACATCCCCGCTCCAGCCACTGAGACACCAGCTCTGATGGGAATCCACCAACCACCTGGATCTGTCCTCCCCAATTCGGTCACCCCACTAGCAAACGGCAGGACTAGGAACCAGCACCCCACTCCAGCTTGCCTGCAGCCCCACTCCCAGTCCTGCAACCAAGCCGTGGTGGTGGTGGTGCAGGGGGGAGGGGGGACAGGAAGGTGCGAAGGGCCTGTGCTTTGCTGATTATACATCAAGGCTCTCATTATACCCATCTCATCACTGTGCTCAGGATTTCCAGTGAGTGCAGAGAACCTGCGTCTGTTGATACTTCGTCTGACGTGCACAATGCAGAGGAAAAATAATTCGATTAGGGAAAGGGGACAAGAAAGACAAGGAGAGGGAGGGTGACCTGGTTTTGCAGCTGGCTCAGCGATGTACAGGCAGATGGTCTGACCCAAGTTGGGATGTTAGAAAGATTCTGTCCAGGCCCAGAATCGGGGAGTCAGGTGAGAGATGAAAATAAAAGAAGCTGAGGTCAGGTGCCAGCTGCATGTGACCAGTCACCAGACAACTCTTCAGGCAGAAGCAGCACAGAAAAAAAGATGTAGAAGGATCATAAGGGGAGGGGAGAAGGATGAAAAATAGTCTAGAAGGCAGTCAGAACCTAGGAGAACTCTCACACTGAGGGGAGACACAGCTCTGCTCTCAGGGAGATGTAGTTTGTAGGAGAAGAAATAACCTCTACTTGCATAAAGCTTCTGGTGTGAAAAAAGTTAAAAGTCTTGCCTTTCCCAAAGTGATGCGCAGGGAATTTACATAGGTATTAACAACACCCTGAGGTCAGGATATGACTCTCGGTGTATTCAGAACTAAATAGAATGATGAGATTGGTACCTGGATTTTTTCCTCAGCTTCACTGAATTATGCAAATGAAAAGAACCAGAGTGATGGAACCGAAGGGTCTGTGTCTATGTTTAGATAAACGGAGGTACGGGGAACATGAAGAGGAGCCTGTTCTCAGCTGGGAGCCACTAGGAGGTAGGTAATAGCCGGGGAAAGCCAGCCCTGCCCAGCAGAGCAGGAGGAGGGCTGGCCTGGAGGGGCTCTGTGCAGGACTGAGCCTCCACAACAGACCTGGAAGCCCATCTTCTCAGAGGGCAGGTTCCTGAATGGAGGAGAGATAGAGGACAGCTAAGAAGCCAGAAACTCAGATCTGGTGGAGCTACTGAGGCCTTGAATCTCATCTCCTGTCCCCAGGCAGAGAGAAAAGCCCAGAGGATAATCACAGCAATAATTACCACTATTAGCACAAAGCACCATTTATTGAGTACTTAACCTATATCCGACACCGTTTTCATGACCTTCCATGTATAAGCTTTCTTAAACAACATTACGAGGTAGGTTATTATCCCTGTTCTTCAGGTGAGGAAACTGGGGCACAGAGAATGTAAGTTAGCACCAAAAGTTTAGCAGCTAGAACATGGCACAGATGGAATTTGGACCCAGGGGATCTACAATGTGGCTATCCATTTTTTGCTTGATTGCAGGGACTAGGAGCTAAGTACCTGGAAGGCTGCTTTTGTTAGGGTACCTTCTAGAATAATCTGAAGCAGAGAGCAGAGGCTTATCACCCTAGACATAGAAGGGCCAATAGGATGTGACCTAAGCACCGAGAAGAGTACACGTCCTCAGGAGCAGTCGTGAAGTGAATCTCCTCCAGCAGAGACCTCCTCTAGGGCTACATCCCATCACCCCTGGGCAACGACCAGGGCACAGCCACAGGTTCCAGCAGAGCCCCACACTCAGTGTGGCCAGAAAGAGCCCCAGGAACGGACACCCAAACAAGGAAATTCCCAAGGAGCAAGCACCATGGGAACTGAGACTGAGCTGAAAGCAAGGCCCGTCTCAAGTGCCCCCTCCTCCAGGAAGCATCCCTGACAGCTCCTGCTGCCCCTCTCCTTTAGACTCCCCCTGTCTTCACCTCTCCCCAGATGTGGTTCTGAGCCACGCCTGATGGGGTTGGTTCCTGTCTGTGTGGGGGACCCCACTTTCACATTGACCCACAAGCTCCAAAGCAGGGGGCAGAGACTTGGCATCGTGTGCCACCCGGGCCCTCAGTGCCTTGGCATAGAGTTAGGAACAGGGGGCCCCCCTTGGTGTTAAAGATGGATGGCTGGGACTTCCCTGGTGGTCTAGTGGCTGACTCGGAGCTCCCAATGCAGGCGGCTCGCATGCTATCTTTAGTCAGGGAACTAGATTCCACATACTGCAACTAAAGTTCCCAGGTGCCTCAGTGAAGACTGACGATCCCGTATGCCACAATTAAGACCCGGCACAGCCAAATAAATAAATAAAAATTAAAAAAAAAAAAGATGGACGGCCATCGAGGTCACAGGGAGCAGTTGGGGCACATTACCCACCCCAGCTCCTTCAGTGCTCCAGCTGCAAATAAGAGACCCTAGGACCTCCCAGAGGAGAAGGCAATGGCACCCCACTCCAGTACTCCTGCCTGGAAAATTCCATGGATGGAGGAGCCTGGAAGGCTGCAGTCCATGGGGTCGCTG
>NW_011495047.1:10368217-10401933 GCF_000754665.1 Bison bison bison | reverse complement strand
CTGGAAGGCTGCAGTCCATGGGGTCGCTGAGGGTCGGACATGACTGAGCAACTTCACTTTCACTTTTCACTTTCATGCATTGGAGAAGGAAATGGCAACCCACTCCAATGTTCTTGCCTGGAGAATCCCAGGGACGGCAGAGCCTGGTGGGCTGCCGTCTATGGGGTCGCACAGAGTCGGACACGACTGAAGTGACTTAGCAGCAGCAGCAGGACCTCCCAGAACCTAATGGGGCCCTGGATGGCCCAGGGAGCCCCCTCTCTCGTGCTTCGTCATCTCTCCTGTGGCTTAGACTTCACTGTGCTCAGGCTTGAGGATCAGAAAGAGAGGGAAGCCCTGGAGCCTCCTCCCACCACCTGTCTCTCTGGGTGCTAAGGGGAGGAGCTGCCTCTTCACTTCCCTCTTTGCTGTTATGAGAAAGGGTTGCAGGAGAAACAACTACTTAAGTCCTGGGCATTCAGGGCTCTAGGGAGGGGCCAGAAGTGAGGGCTGCACCATGGAAAGAGGGGAAGGGGCTGGGGCTGAGAGGGGTGATGGGAAGCCACAGGTCCAATGACACCCCAGCATCCAGGTCTCTGCTGGGTCTCACTCTCCCCTCTGCAGGGCCCCCAGCCGCCCACCGCCCACACCTTCCCTGCTGACAGCTCATTCCAGGGAAGGCAGCCCCAACCACCGCTCCAGATTCCTGTGCCCCAACCCCAGTGTGAATTACCATAAACACAATGGGCCCAATTAGAGATTGGCTGGTTTAAGGGAAATATTCACACACAGGGCCCTCTCTTCCTCCCCTCCAGCACCAGGCAAATTGGCCACTGTACTCTCCTCCCTGCTCACAGCCTCTCCTAAGCACACCCAGTCACCACAAACCCCAATCACCTCTTCCCCAAATCACAGCTCTCTACCAACACCTCCCAAGACACATCCCACCCCATCCCCAATCACCACCATCCACATTCATCCTCTCTGACCCAGACCCAGGGCCTCCCCTCACAACAGCCCCACCTCCATCCTGGCCCTGCATTCTGTGACACCCATTCTTCACCAGGCCCAGGACAGGGGTTCACAGGGCAGGGAGCAGGGTCCACCATGTAAGCATACTATCAGATCCTGTCTTTTTGTGTTTGTCATAATTGTGTGTGTATTTTTTTTTAAGAAACATTGCATTGAAAGATTCTTCAACTCAACTGCCTGGAGCATCCACTTCAATTTTGCAGCCAAGCTGGGCGCCTCGCCCTGTTCCTGCCCGACACATATTCCCTGCGGCTGGGGGGAGTCTGGGACCCTCTCCAGTCTCCTCCATCTCTAATGACACAGCAGCTGACACCGTCAGCTGACACTACTATCAGTAGCCGGATACTCACCCTACCCTCTCCCCCTCCCCAGCCTCAAGTCCATCACCCTTCATGTAGAGTGAGACTCCTTCCCCTCCATCTTGCCCTCCATCTCCCCCCGTCCCAGGGCCACGCCTGAGGAACAGAGGGCAGAGGCTGGAAGCACTTGCTAGCACAGGTATCTCAAACCTTCCACAACAGAGCTGAGGCTGCCTTTCCTTACTGGGGTCACTGACCACCCCTCATCCTGTCCACACTGCCCCAGAGGTGCAACTTCCCCAACTTCAGTCATGTTGATGTTTCTTTCACGACCGCCGCTGACAAGGGTTCAGTAGAAACCAACACTAACAGTTTGGTGCCCAGAGGAATAAATAAAGCCGAGGAGTTCTCACCGATGCAGGCGGCAGCCACTCTGGGCAGCCCTGAGCGGCTTCCAGTTCCATTCATTCATTTATTCAATCAGCACATCGTGGGCACACCCATTATGTGGCAGGGGCAGGTTGAGGAGCTGCAGATACAGCAGGGAACGAAACAGACTCGCTGCCCTCAGAGCTTCCGTTCTGAGTCCCAGGGGGAGGCACAGGGGGAGGCACAGCCCCACCCGCACAGACACCCCACTCACAGACCACACCTGTCTGCACCCGCATGGATTCACAGCCCCGTGATGCTGAGCGGCCTAGGAGGATCCACTGGACTGTCTCTGTGTCTTGAGCAAAGAGTGAAGACAGCTCTAAGCCCCTACGTAGGGTAGAAAAGCTTACATGGGTAGGCAGCTGGGGTCTCAGTTTTAGATCGTGGCACCTGCCTTACTCACTGTGGGTACGGCAATTCCCGACTCAGTGTCACCACCTGTGACCAGGACAGGCTAATCCTCACTCCTCCTCTCCCTTCCCCATCACCTCTCTGGGATGCTGTGAGATACCAGGAGAGGACAGGCGCTGTGATGTTTGAAATCTTGTAAATCTCCCCCAGTGCAGAAAGAGTGCTAGACCCAGGGTCAGGGTCATGTTGCTGGCGTGGCCACAGACAATGCATGCTTGCTAAGTTGCTTTGTGACCCCATGGACTGCAGCCCACCAGGCTCCTCTGTCCATGGGGATTCTCCAGGCAAGAACACTGGAGTGGGTTTCCATGCCCTCCTCCAGGGGATCTTCCCCACCCAGGGATCGAACCTGCATCTCTTATGTCTACCTGCACTGGCAAGCGGGTTCTTTACCACTATCACACAACATGAGGCCTGGGCACAGACCATGGAGCACTGGCAAATGAGTGAATGGATGCTGAATTTGACTTGGTTCAATACCAGCTCAAGCCCACCAAGTCCCAGGAACTTGAGAAAGGCTCTGTGCCTCAGTTTCCTCATAGAGTGCATGGGGAAAACACTACCCCTACACCTGATAGTATTACTGCAAATAAAATACTCAGAATAGTCCCTGGCACTTAGCAAGTGCTGCGGACATGTGGGCGATCAGGAGCTTGCTGGGTGACCTTGGGCCAGCCTGTGCCTCCTCTGGGTTGCAGGTGTTCCATCTGGTGAATGAACAGGTTGGACCTAAGCTCCCCTCTGGACTCCGAACTTTGGTAGAGCATCTTCCCTCTGGATCGGCAGCCCTAGACCCTTAGTTAGGGTCTGCCCACTCCCCATCTCTGATGGCACAGAGGCCTGGAGCATCTCTAGGTGCCGTGGCTGGGGAGGAGGAGACAGCCAGAGAGGTCGTGGATGCTGCGGTTGTCTTTGTGGATCTGCTGTGACTGGCAGCATGGGGAAGGAAGATGTCGCCCAAGGGGCAGCCAGCTGCTTCTGCTGAGATATTGCTGAGAGCAGAAAACGTAATGGTATCTTCATTATGAAAGGGAAGCTTGGAGTGGGGCTAGCCTTCTGCAGAGACATGTGTTTCTTTCCTCCTTTGCTGGAGGGCAGCTCGGCCTGGTGGTGGAGACGGCCCACAGGCTTGGGGACCAAGAGACAACTGGACCCGCAGAGGCCCAAGGGGCATACTAGGGGCCTGCGGAGCCCAGAGAGGCAAAGCTCTCCTCTATGGAAGAGGGGAGCTGGCAAATGAAGTCCTTCTCCAGCTTCTTCTTGGGGCTGGAAAGAGCCTGCCTGGAGGGTGCAGGAGGCCCCTGGGAAAGAGGGAAAGAGATTTCTCCCCAGGAAAGGAGGGTGGGTACCTTAGAGCCTTGTACCCAAGATATGTCCTGGAGGCTCACTTCACCCCCTCATCTTGCAGCAGCAGGACTGTGAGTACCCAGAGCCAGTAGACACAGAGTACACGTGCCCTAACTCTGCCATGGGCACCCCACTGGAACAGGCATCATCAGGTCCTGACCCTCGCTTGGGTGACCAGCAGCAAATTTCAAGCTTCCTGCAATGAGTGGCCATTTCAACCTGGGCTGTTTCTGCCTGGCCTGGACTCTCCCTATTAATGCTGCTGCACCCCCAGTAACCTCCCTGCTCAAACTGTGCCAGATGGCACCTCTCTGCACATATGTATGTATCTGGCGTGCATGCGTGCTAAGTCACTTCTATCGTGTCCGACTCTTTGCGACCTTATGGATTGTAACCTGCCAGACTATGCAGCCCATGGAGTCGCAAAGAGTTGGACACAACTGAGCAACTGAACTGAAGCTATTCTATGGGAATGAGGCTCTTCCATGGGACTCTCCAGATAAGAATACTAAAGTGGGTTACTGTGCCCTCCTCCAGGGGATCTTCCCAACCTAGGCATCGAAGCTGCATCTCCTGAAACTCTTGCATTGCAGGTGGCTTCTTAACAACTGAGCCACAGGGGAAGTGCAAGTGTCTGGCACACCTGTCCATTCATTCATTTAACCTCATGTTCCCCCAAAGGACCTGTCTGTGCCAAGCCCAGCCCCCAAGGAACACACAACTGAGCCCGGAGGCAGAACGTGTCCCCTGGGGACAGCTGGGGACCCCCCAAAGTCTTTGTTCACCATAACCCCCACTTTCACTGAGGTGTCAAGAAGGGATAGGGTCCCTGAGATCCAGGATGGAATGTGGTGGGGGTGAGGCAGTGACAGAGGCAGATACCACAGTGCTGAGGGCATAGGGGTGCCCTCAGGAGCCTTCTCTGCCCAATCAGGGAGAGAAGATGACAGAGAGGAAGCTCAGGGTTGCGGTGGGTGGGCAGCAGAGCCCAGGGAGACACTGAACTCACTGACAAATCCCCGAACACAGGTGTCAGTGACAGGTCTCACATGCAGAGGATTCTGGAAAACATGGCTCGGCTGGACAGGGGCCACGGCCAGGGCAGCCACAGCCCCCCAGCCCTCCAGCACCACCTCCCCCGTAGACATACACCGGACAGTGGACATCCGGCCCATTGAGAGATGCTCATCATGTTACTCAAACATGTGCACCCATCAGACACCATAGCAGTATGCGTTGTCACACGGGCACCCAGAAGATTACCCCCGCCTGTGCATGGAACATATGAACATATATCTACAGAGACACAGACGGACAGCTGAGGATGCCCGCATGCCCAGACTCATACACACACAAGGCAGTGCCCCATGCAGGCACACAACACCGTGCCTCTGTCCTCCCAGCCAGCTGCATGGGCTTCGCCACACCCAAACTCGGTCATTCAGGAGAGACTTGGTCATTCAAAGACCCGCATGCACACACTCCATTTCCATGTGGGCTGCTGCTTTGGCTTGAATGCTTGCTGCAAGGCCTGCTCCCATCATTTCTGACAGGAGGAGTGAGACTATCGTGGCCGGAGGAAGCCCACATACTCCACCTTGAGCCTCCTAGGCCCCTGGGTGATTGCCTTTTCCAGGGTTGCAGGCTGTGAGTTTTCCAATTAGGAAACCTGAGCCCTGAGAGGCTCAGGGGCAGCGGGGGGTCATTAAGGATGCAGCTCAGGCAGTGCTTGTGGGAGGAGGAAGGAACTGGGGCAGGCAGGCGGATGGCTGGGCGGGAGGCACTGCAGCACAGCCCAGCAGCCTCAGAGAGACTTTCAGAGGCTCTGCCCACAGGTACAGAGAGCTGAGCCCCTGTCCCCGCGCACCCCAGCCTCAGTCAGCAGCTTCCTCATCTCTGCCCAGGACACCTACACCACCTGGCCTCTGAGCCTGGCTGAGCGCAGAGAAGTAAGATGCTAAAACAACCCTCTTCCTCAGTGCTCTGTATCCAGCCCTGCCCCAGCTCTGACCACACCTTGCCTCTTCCCAGAGGCAATATTCACCTTGGTCCCCCTGGCCCTCCTAGCTCCAGCCAGAACAAGAGTCCCTCAGGCACCTGCCTTGAGCCTGCACCCAGAGAGCTGGGCACCCCCAGCTGCCCTCTCCTCCTAGGAGGAGTCCTCCAGGCCTCGGATGCAGCAGGAGCTCTGACTCCCCAAAGCCCCATCCACATTTTCCCCAAGATATCTAACACCAAAGCACTCCATAGACAAAGGCAGGGTTCCAAGGTGAACAGGGGCTACGGATCAGAGTGCTAATTCCCGCTCCCCCGTCCTGCCACCCAGATGACTTCTCTGCAAAATAGGCCACAAACCACTTCCAGAGTAAAGGATTGGGCCTGATGACTTCGGGAGCCTCTGCCAGCCCCCAAAGCTGGGGTACTCTCAATTGACCTTGAACGGTGGAACTTCGACATCGTCAGGCACACTGATGGACGTCTCCCTGACTTATTCAGTCCCTCCATGGCAGGAAGTCCAGAGGAGGTTCATCCCTCTCCTTCTGGCTTCTGTTTCTCTATCAAGCCTTTAGACGGGCGCCTGGGGCGCCTGCATATGACACCTATGTGTGTATGTATGTACCTTCCTCATTGCCACCAGAGCCGGTGAGCTAGGCTTTTGGCAGCTGAGTCATGTTCTTGGCTTCCTTCTGCTCTGGTCCATGCACACCCAGGTGTCTTGCACATCTGTACCCTGCCTACTCCCACTTGTGACTCCCCTCCTCCCTCCACACACCTAGGGAAACCAGCTGTGGGGAAACAAGACTGATTTTTCACCGTGTTTATAAATCTCTTAAGCTCTGCACGGTGCTGTTTTTTCTTTTTTTTTTTTTTACAGCTCAAAGCCTAGCTGGAATGTTGCTGTTTTCGCAGGGAAAAATCAAAGGAAAGGGATTATAATTATGGGTCAAGTCTTGAGCGGGAAGCAGCTGCGGGCGCTGGGGGCTCCCCTTGCTTGGGCATCTTTTATATCAGCAAAGAGCCAGGCATCCTAGAGGTGGGCTGAAAGGGACGTGACCAGGGTTTTTGCCTGGGGAAATGCCTCTTCCCATTTTCTCCCATTTCTTGCCCTCATCAAATGCCGGGCTCCTGTCATCTCCTGAATTATTCTCGGTGAAGCAAATGCCTACAGCCAGGTATGAAATGCCCAGCTCATCAGCCGCAGAGGACCCTGGGCCTGGCCTGCTCACCGTGTCCTAGCCCCAGTGGCTCCCAACTTCCTTACGGGACTGGCATGGACCATCCCCACCCACCACCACCATCCCCACCCCGAGATTCTGGGCTATCCAGAGACTCACAGTGGAGCACCATTCATCAGTCCTACTCAAGTCTCAGAAGTCCTTTTCCAACCTGGCCAGCTGGGAGAAGAAAAGAGAAAAGGAAGAGAGAGAGAGAGAAGGAATAGCAGCCCTCGCTTTGAGCTGAAACTCTCCTTCCTTCCTTGCAAACACAGCAACCTGCCCGACCCACAAAGTCTTCAGAGTTTCATCCGCCTCCACGAACGCCAGACTTGAAAGTCCCACCTGAGGCTCATGTTTTCAAACCTCTTGGTTTTTTTTTTTTTAACACAAACTTTCAGCATCAACTTGAAGCTGCCATTAAAAACCCCAGGCCTGGCGGTCCTGCAGTTGAGCATTTCCACCTGGATTTGAGTAAACAGCCATGAATAATCCAGTGTTTCCTGCAGGGCCACGTGCCCTGTCCACCCCCCCCACCCTCCCCCTCCCCAAGGGTCTGGGAGACCAGACCTTCCTGTCTCAAACCGCTGACTCAGAACATGTGAGCTGGAGAGTGCCATGGAGTCACTGCCTCTGATGCCCTCCTGTGATGGAGGAGGAGAAGAAAACCACCCAAGCTCAAAGGAGGGTGAGCAACAACCACCTGCCTTCCCTACTCTTCACAAAACAGCCCGGCAGCTCCAGGGATGGCCCAGCGCCGAGTTCCTACAGAACCAAGGGTAACCTGCATGTTTACGGTCCTGGCCAGAAACAGCAAGTCCCTGCTCAGTACTGGCCCCATGGGTGACCTCAACAAAGTGTTTTCCCTCCTTTGACCCTAAACCCACATCTTTCTAAGGAGAAGGATAGAGCAAGTGGGTGGCAGTGCCCTTTGCAGCTGAGATGAGTTAGGACACATTAACAGAACAAGTGCCACCCCACAGGAGGGTGGTTGGAAGCATGTTGTCCCAAATTCAAATCCAGCTCTCCCAGTTAGGGAGTGGATGAGCCAGGATCAGTCACTCCTCTTCACTGAGCCAGGGTTTCTGCACTGAATTCAGGGGTAACAAGAGCCCACCTGATGGAACTGTGGGATCCAATGAGCTGGTTCATGCAAAATGCTCAGCACAGAGCAAGGGACACAGTGAGTGCTTAGCACTTGGTATTATTATTTTCTTCTCTTGGAAAACTAATCAGATAACAAGGCACCCAGCCCTCTAATTCTGGAGAACAGTGCATGATGGAGCCCTGGAGGTGTGGGAACATGGATGAAGGTGAGGTCACTGGGCAGCACGGGATATCAGAGGGCTGTGGCCCCTGCAAGACCACTCACTCATTCCTGCTGCAGAGCCAGACACACCGGCTGCTACAGTGTGCTGTTGGTCAACAAGGGGGAGAGCAGGAGCCACCCGCATGGAAAACAAATTGACTGAATGATTTGCATTCCCCCAGCTCCCACACTCAGGCACTGGGGCCACCCCTGGAGCATGTTAAAAGGGTGACTGTCTGCAGAGGTGGAGGCAGGATGTGGGGGGAGGAGAGAGGGAGACACTGGAGGCCCCAAGATGAGGAGAGGAGGAAAGGGTGGGAGAGAAGGGAGGGGGAGGAAAGGGAGGAGGTGGAAAAGAGGAAGGGGGAGGGGAGGAGGAGGGGAAAGGGAAGGACGCAGGGAGGAGCAGAGGGCAAGGGGGCTGCAGCGAGCCTCCGGATCTGGACGTGGTGAGCTGAAATGGTAACCACAACACAATTCCAAAGGCTGCAGACATCCTTTGGCCTGTGAGTAGAAAGGAATTTGAAAAGAAAGCTCCATGAGGGTAGGGACTATTTTTAACTGTTTCTTTTTTTAACTCTTTGTTGAGTGTGGTATCTTCAGGCCCTAGACTCATGCCTGTCCAGGGAAACATACAATCACCATTTATGGAATGAGAATATATCCATGCAGGCTATCAACCAACAGGTTGTAGCCCAGCAGCTTCTGCCCTGAGCTCAGGGAGAGACAGGGTGGGGGACTCAGAGAATCCCAATGGCTAATTTTGAGGATCTAAGCTGAGCTGATCAGGGGGCTGTGGTAAAGAGAGCTCAGTACAGCAGCCCCCGGATGGTGGGCGACAAGTGGTTTTGCTGGTGGGCAGCACAGGACAGACAGCACGGAGCCAACATGGAACACAGATGAAAATGCGGATCAGTATTGAAGTTAGGACATGTTCCAAAGGATTTCATGCCAAATCCTGTGCATTGCAACTCTTCCTTTCTGGAAGGAAGGTGGCCCCATTGACTCCAATGACCTGCTGATACTGACCTTGAGTCTCCTTGCAGCCTCTATAAAGCCCCCAAATGTTAGACCCCAATTCAGTTGGAACAGAAGTGAGTAGCCAGGTCCAAGCACATTAACCACCTCCTGGCTGTGCTGGTGGGAAGCCCAGGGGAGCCCCTGATGACAGGCCCTTCCTCACTGTCTTGGCCAACTCTGTGATATGGGACCACTCACTGGCTTTGGAATCTGAATTCAGACCGCAGCTCTGCAGCTTCCAAACCACACAGCTCGAGGCACTTGGCACATAAGATAAACTCGTGTTGATCGAGAATTTACTGTGCTCCAGGCACTGTTTCAGGTGTTTGCATGTACATTCATTACCCCGTGTGGCAGATACTACTGTTATCCCATTTTTCAGATGAGGAAACTGAGGCACAAAGTCACAAGAGTGAGTGGTAAAGTTAGGATCTGAACTCAAGCAGTCAGCCTCCCCAGCCCTGGCTCTCACCTTCCATGACACCTGTGTAACCTCTCCAAGACTGTGTTTCCTTATTTGTCAAACAAGGCTCATCACAGTACCTTCTTTTTAGAGTTACTGAGAAGATTTGAAATAACATTATATAAAATACTTGGGAAAGGATAATATGTGTTCAAGAAACAGCACCTGTTACATTTTACTGATTTAAGAGTGTATTTCTGTTATAAAAATGGCAATAAAGTATATCTTGATTCATGTCAGTAAATAGCCCCAAACCATGGTTGCTCTTCTGCCCCATAAAACCTCTTCTATCTAGCACATTATTCAGCTTATTATGAATTAGTGCCGCCCTTTGCTGAGAATCTTTTGTTTCCCCTCCAGATCCACCATCCAGCCTCTCTACCCTCGTCACTGCCTGGAGGCTAGTCCGTGTGTTCAAAATCAATGGCCATCATGCTCTCTGC
Source organism: Bison bison bison (assembly GCF_000754665.1). Taxonomy (NCBI): domain Eukaryota; kingdom Metazoa; phylum Chordata; class Mammalia; order Artiodactyla; family Bovidae; genus Bison; species Bison bison. The sequence continues at coordinate 10,391,983 of NW_011495047.1, read as the reverse complement.
TTCTGCTTGCGACAGGACAAACAGGGAAGAGCAGAAGGAGAAGGAAGAGGGAGAGGAGAGTGGACTGGGGTTATTTATCCCCACCCCTAATGCCTCCATGTGAGTCTCGCTGTGACCTTCAAGCAAAGGTCACAGTCTCAGGGTTTTAGGAACTACCCCCTCCCTTTATCCCTTCAAGTTTAGGAGTACTAACAACCTAGCCTTATGGAATTTCACCATCCCTGTGGCTTCTTCCCAATGCCATACCTACACCTTTGCAAACAGTTCCTTTAACCCTTTCAAATAACTCATTCGAGGGTGTCATCTTTCTCCCAGTAGGGCCTGACCCATGGACAGCATCAACTAGATGAAGCCTGAAAGCATCTTTTTCACTGAAGTTTGGCAGACTTTGGGTCAGATCTTGTTCTAATACTTACCAGTCATGTGACGTAGGTAAGAACTTCAGTTTTCTCATCTCTTTTCACATGGGAATAAAATTGAGGGTAAAAAAAATTGTACCTACTTTATAGGTTATTTTGAGCCAATGCACATAGAAGGATAATAAATAACAGCCATCAGCATTATTAGTGTTTGATATATCAGGAGTATAATATGGCTATCTTCCCCCAAGTCCTTGATTCTGCTTGGGGAGTTATGTGGTTCTGTGAAGTAGATTCCACCCACTCCCAGCAGCAATTGGTACATTTAATTACCGAGGCCATGGTGATTGGTTATGAGAGGAACATATGGCTCCAGCAGGTCTAATCAGAGTGGGACTCAGAACTCCTCCCAAGACTGTTGGGAAAATGTATTTTCTCTCCTTCTAGATGGCCTGATCTGTGGACATGCAGCTCATACCTGCTACAGCCATCTCACTACCCCCAAGGAAAGCATCCTGAGGATAAAACCAACTCACAGAGGTTGGGGAAATGGAGCCAGACTCTGGTGAATCCAGCCTAAAGTTCACACTGCTTTCTTGATACACAAACCAATAATGTTCATTTTTAGAAGTCAGGTTAAATTGGGTTTTTGTCTACTTGTCTTAAATTGCATCTAGTGGATTGAGACTTTGTTACCAGAAGTGGAATGTTGACATAATTGACCCTAAACATCAGACAAAGTGTTTACAACATGCCAAAGAGATGTGCTGGCAAACAACAAAGATGCTGTCATCTAGGGCTGCTGTGCACAGCGCCCTACACAGCCCCAGGGCGCGTTCATTGAAACTGCATAGCCATCAGAGACCTGTGGCTTCATAAGACAGCTTTCTTGCACATGGCAGTAGAATGACTTGAAGAAGGGGAGGTTTTTTAAAAATTGGCGCAGTGATGTCAACTGGGGAAACAGCGGGCTATCATTACCCAATCTGGCAAACCATCAGCACTTGTATGTAACAGCAAGGAGGGTGGCCAAAGTGTTGCCCCAGTCTCCTGGGGTCACAGACCTGTGTGCCCAATAAGGCTATGGCAGGTAAGAAAAATTTAGGATTCTGGAATATACTGACTGCTTCTTGTGGCCTTCAATAAGAAGTGGGGTCTCACAGTACAGAGACAACCTATGGTTCAAGGTGGCCCTTTGAGAGCAGAAGAAAAAAAGAAAAGATGGCTCTGCTATGAGAAGCTGTCATTGGCACCTGTGGTTTATAATCCAAATTTTCTTGAGATTATGGTAATCTGGATCCTGGCAGGGATGGAAAAGTCATGCTGTGGTGTGTGAGCAAAGGTAAGTGTAGGTGCCATAGTGGCACATAAGACTGAGATCCATAGGCGGTCTGAATCCCTGGACCATGCACAAACATCTCTTGAAATAAACTCCCTTCCTGTAAAGGAAGACAATCTCTTCTGTTGTAAGGAGGCAGCCGAGGTGTAGGCAGTGAGGAAAGGGCAGATCGGTGGGGCCTTCCTTGCCCAAAGAACAGGCCCCAGGAGGTAGAGTGTGGAGGCAGAAGCTATGAAATTAAGGACTAGGGAATAAGCAGAGCAAGGAGGTCTGTTGCTAGGAGACAATTCTCAGACTTAAGACTTACTCAGCAATACCTCTTGGCTGCTGTTATCGGCACATGGTATTGACTGGGAGGTAAACAGACTGGAAATCTAAGGTCTTTAGAGAGAGTTACATTGTCAAGTCTGGCTGACAACGACCTTTGATTACTCCAACCTAAGGCGATGCCCAAGTTCTAACTGCTAACATAGTAGAAAAGAGAAGCCCTCTGCCATGTCCACCTTAGAGGGGTCTTGAGAGGACAATGGCCCAGGGAAAGCCTCCCACCATGACTGGCTACCCAAGGAATGTGCACACTGCCGCAAGAAGATGCTAGGGACCACACGCCCGTGATAGCAGCGTGGCTTTCCAGTTTTATTGTTTTCCCAATGGAAGGAGTATGTTTTTGTTTGCTTGATTTACTTTTTGCAACTCTCATATTTTTTCTCCATATGTGCGTTGAGACATAGATAGCTTATCATTTAACAAATCAAGGCCTGAGACATCAGCAGATTCATCTGCTTTGGATGAAGAGAATTTGGAGCCCTGAAAGATGCTGGACTAGGAGCTGTAAGAAGCACCTGGGTGAAATCTCATACCTTGCTCTAGACATGAGGTGAGTCCATGTATGCAAGTGGGTGTTCCATAACATGTACATGTAGTATAAGAGATGTGTGGCAACCAAAGAGGTGGCGTGCAATGGACATCGTGGTTGCCTTCCAAAGATGCATCACTGAAGCACACAAATTCTATAGGACCTCCCATGGGTCAGTCTGGGAAAACTGATTCAAACTCAGCTCCATGTCCATGGAGCATGTACATGACGCAAGGACAGATAGTGACTGCTTGTGACCTGAGCCAAAAAGACTATTTCCTGAGGAAACTGTGGGCCAAATGTGTCCATTTAGAGTGACTCTCAGGTACACAGTACTCAGCAATAAGTGATTACAGAGGCCATCTGCATCCCGGCACTGTTCTAGGCAATGGCTGATCCTACAGTGAATAGAGCCATGGTCTTTGTCCTCCAGAAACTCACATCCTTCAAGAAACCACAGGATACAGATGCGAGACCAGGAGGGAAGTCAGAGGAGGAAGACAAGGCCAGCACACAGAGGACAAGACACAAAGAGCCAATGAGAAATGGAGCCCGCAGCCTGCTCAGGCTGCTCCTGAAGTCCATATTATGGCCCAACTTTTCAAGCACGTGAACCAAAATTACTCTTGATGGCTTTAGCTTTGAGTTGGGTTTTCCATTACTTACATTCAAAGATACGCTGTGTATTAATCTCTCAAGCTTAATCCACTTCTCTGGATTTCATCAGAGCACCCAAACCCACTGGCAGGAGTCTAGATCATGATTGATAAATATGTGTTGAATGAGTCAATAAATATGACAACCATGAAACATGGGAGGAGAAGTAGCTGTTGAGGGCTTATCCCAAGGCAGAACTATAGAGGCCTATAGATGCTATGATGCTGTCTTAGTGAGCAGTCAACCTAGCAATTCAGGAGGGTGGCTGAAGAAGGAACAGAGCGTTCTCCATACAGACAACCTGTGTGCATGCTTACTCAGTCATGTCCGACTCTTTGCAACCCCATGGACTGTAGCCTGCCAGGCTCCTCTGTCCACGGGATTCTCCAGGCAAAAATACTGGAGTGGGTTGCCATTTCCTTTTCCAGGGCATCTTCCCAACCCAGGGATTTGACCTGGGTCTCCTGAGAGACATGTGTATTAATTACTATGATCAGCTTTGACATGCAAATGTGACAGAATCGAATATTAAGAAAGACCAGAGGCAGATGGAAGATTTTAGTCCATCACGTCCAATTCACCCACTTAACTGCTGAGGAAGTTGAAGCCAAAAGAGAAGACAAGACCCACAGGTATGACGATCCATTTACACAGGTGAAGGGCACATCAGTTGCCACACAGTTCCCTCCTTGGGGGCCAGGGCATTTCACTCCATCCAGAGAAGAGTGGTTTTCCAAGTCTGATCTCCAAGTGCAGCGGCAGCCCCGCCAGGGAACCCAGAAGAAATGCAAATTCTCTTGGGTTCCACCCCAGACCTACTGAATCCGAAGCTCTGAAGTGGGCCCCACAATCCTAGTCTTGCCAAGCTCTCCAGGTGTATGCTCAAGCCTGAGAACCACTCTTCTAGAACAGTGGTTCTCAAACCTGAAGGTGCATACAAATTACCTGAGGATCTTGTTAAAATGCCAGTTCAAATTTAGCAGGTCTGGGGTAGGACCCAAGAACTGTCATTTCTAACTAGTTCCCAGGTGATACCGATGCTCTGTGAACCAACCACAGTTTGAATAGCAAAACTCTCTGTATTAAAGCATTATTTTGCATCTGCTCCCCATCACTTGTACAAATTAGAACTTCTTACCAAGGTAGCTAAGCAGACACAATCACGGAGGACTTAAAAAAAGTAAAATCCCAGAGAAGAACTACACCATGTAAAAGAAGATCTATTTATAGCTAAAGACATTAGATAATTCAAGTATAAAACATAGGCCACTGAAGTCCCAAAACCTATTTTTCTTGTCTTTCTCACTTAAAAAAAAAAAAAAAACTTGCATTATAAAAGCAATATCAGTAAAAGGCTTTTAGAAAGGAAAGGAAGAAAAACACTCACACTCTAATCACCCCAGCAACTATTTTTTTATATTTGCATAATCCTTCCAATCTTTGTTCATACATATCCATAAAAAAAAAAAAAAAAAAACCCAGCTCCTATCATGTACTATGGAGTCTTCTGAACTAGAATAATTCTGTTCTGGAGTGCTCTTATCCAATTCTCATTTATCTTAATCAGTAAAAACCCTTAATCAGTCCATTAATATACTCAGCTATTCAACAAGTTAGTTAATTCTCTGGGCCGTAGAGGTCCATCTGCCCTGGAGAGTGTTGTTCAAGGACACAGGGGTCCTTTGTGTCTCCCATGGCTTCAAACATGAGAGACCTCTCCTCCCTCAGCTGACCTTTCAAAGGCTGCAGAGAAGGAATCACCCTCAACTTCCTGCTTCTTCCCTCCTACCTATTCACTTGGGTCCCTGCACTGACAGGTCCCTTCATCCCCACCATCTGAGAATAAGAGCTTCCTTATTGCGTACAGATTCCTTCCCCTTATCCCCATCCTCTCCTAAGAGGGAGAAGAATGGTCTGTGTGATACATGAAAGCAAAGCAGAGAGTTTGTGGAAGAGCAAGCTGCCCAGAGGCTGCCCACAGGTCTGGGTTGTAGGAACGTGTGAGTGAATCTGGGATTCAGTTTATGAGATCACCTCACTTCTGGAGGCTTCTGCCTAAATGCACTAACCTCAGACTCTCCTCAGGGTCTTTATTCTTGGGCCTTCCAAAATGCTGTCTTTCCTACCTTGGTTCCACCAAAGAGTAAGCTAGAATTCAAGACTGATAGAGAGATGAATGGACTAACAGATGGATGAATGAGATAGATGGACAGGTGGGTGGATGAATGGGATAGAGGGAGGGTGTGAGTGGATGGAGCGATACAGAGATGGATGGGTGGAGAGACAAGATGACAGGAGATAGCTTGGATGGACAAACTGACAGAAAGCAGGAAGGTCCCAAAGAAATAGGTAGTTATCTGGACTCTTTTCATTGTCTGTTTTCCAAGAGCAATGATTAATTCAAGGTAAAGAGGACCCAAAAATTGGATGTCAAATTATAATCACACCTCCATAAAACCACAGACTAAGCTAAAATGGGGCCCCCTTTTACAGATGAGCAAACTGAGGCCCAAGGAGGTCCAATGATTGGCCTGAAGTCTCAAACACTATTTATTTTTCATGCTTTCGTTTTCCAATCTCCCAATCTGTCTCTCTCTCCCTACTCACCCTCTCTTCCTTCTTCTCCCTCCCTCCCTCCTTGTCTCTGAAAAAAATCACTCTTATCCTTTCACCTGCGTATCTTCCACCTATCTTTTATCTCTGCCCCCAGCCAGTTTCCTGGTTCAAAGTCACCCCACAGCAAATCAACCTACAAGCACAGTGGTTTCCACAGCAGAAGCAGGTGAGACGACATTCTGTTTCTAACAGAGCCGTTTTCAATGATGTATAATTAATTATAACGTGTAAGAAAGGCCTTTTCCTTGCAGGCTGGTGGAAAGTTCTTCCTGACATCTAACACAGCTCCGTCCTTCTCTTTACGGTTGATTAAATAATCTCCCCCACTTCTCTTTTCCCTGAGAACATAAGGCATTGTCTTTGCCAACCTTGGAAAGACCAGGACAATGGAATGCACTCTGCTGGGGGCCCCTCCTGCCGGCTCCTCCACAGGGACGGGGGGTGCGAGGGGAGGCGGGTGGAGATGAGCTCAGCGCCGGTTAGGAGAGGAGACCCTCCTGGCTCTTTCTCTCCCCTCTGCGTGCACGTGAAGCTGAGCCGGCAGGATACAGGAAACCTTTCTCAGAGTATTGATCACAGAGGCATGGGTGGCTGCCAAGGGGATACTGCACTGTCTGTCGGGGCCCTATCCGGGAGGTGAGAACTGCGTGCAGAAACCCCTCCTCACAGGCCCTGCTCCAGGGGGCAGGGGTGGAGTCTGCAGCTCCTGGCCTTGTGAGATACATCCCTAATTGTCAGCCCCATACCCCTGTACTCCCTCTTTGTTCCCAGCCAGTTTCTCTCTCATCCTCCAAAAGAGCTAAAGAACCAGCTTCCCAATCAGGAAATCTCACCTGCAACAGATGAGAGGCGGTGGAGATTCTGGTCCAGCCCTCTCTACCCTGACCTGGAACCCCACTACGGAGCACCCACCCCACATACACGTGTCCCTGACATGCATCCTGCCCAGAGAGTTTCCTACCTAGAAACTACGGATGGTTTTACTGCGCCATGTCTTTCCTTTTATGCCTACATCTGTGTCATCTCAGAATGGAAGCTCCCTAACAACAAGATATGTATTAAAAATAGATAACCTTAACAATAATAATAATAATACATTGAGAATGTACTCTGTTTCCGGCTCTGCGCCAAGCATGTTCTGGGCACCGTGACCCCAGGTCTGCTGTCGGCAGACCTGGCCTCCTCAAGCTCCTCCCATCCCGCCCACCTGAGCCACCTGGGATGGGGTCTGGCTTGGGGTCTGAAGAGCCTGGGAGGAGCCATGACCATCAGAGGGTCCTCTGAGGCCCCCCTCCCAGGCGTTGGCCCAGGCTTTGGTGCCAGCTCCCCAGTCCCCTGATTCTACAGCCTGCAGGAAACCAGCCCTTCTGGTCCTAGTCTGAACCCTGACACCTTGTCGTGTGGGGGTGCTAAGTCGCTTCAGTTGTATCTGACTCTTTGTGACCCCATGGACTGCAGCCTACCAGGTTCCACTGTTCATGGGATTCACCAGGCAAGAATACTGGAGTGGGTTGCTGTGCAGGCCCCTCTGACCCCAGGGCAAGAGCCCTTCTGCCCAAAAGGACGAATGTAATCTGAAGCTGCTCTGAAGGGACAGAGCAGTAGGGAGGAGAGAGGCCACGCGCTGTGCTCTCCTGAAAGGGCAAGGGGAGGGGAGGAGAGAGACACCTGGAGTGTGATCATTCTCCTAGGACGCCCTGGCCCTGACTCTGCAGGACATCCCACCACTACAGCTTCAGAAAGCTACTTATCCTCAGGACGGCATGCAGGTAGTGGGCACAAGGTCACCCAGCTGGTTAGTGATAGGTGGCTAAGACTCAGCAGCTCTCTTACACACACACACACACACACACACACTCCCCTACTGAAGTCCTAGGCCCGCTTCTGAATGGCTGATTTCTTGGACTCCTGTCTCCCTGTCTAAGTCATCCCAAATCTGGCCCACTCCAAAATTCCTGAGGCCATGGCCACCAACACTGAGAGCACCAAAGATACAAATCCAGCCCAAGGAACTCTTCAGTTTTGTGTGATTTATGTCACTATTGATGGAGAGCTTCTAAGACAAGGGGCATAATAATACCCAGGATCATAATCCACACCCAACTGCCCCGTGTCCCCCCGGGCACCCCTTCCCGATTGGCACGCCTCCAGCCTCTCTCCATCAGGGGCTCGCTTCATGCTCTGCAGGTCCCCCAGCCTAACACCCTGGAAGGGTTTGTGCTGGGGTGGCTATGAGCTCACAACAGAGGGTGCCCCATGATCCATCAGTCCCTCCTTCAGTAGGGGCAAGGCCCCCACTGGCCCAGCACATATCTGACCTTTGGAAGACATAAGCCTGCCCTCAAAGCACTGACGGGTGGCCAGCAGAAGTGATGTCCTGACTGTCTCACAGAAATGATACAGAAAGGGAGGAAAAGGTCAGGAAGCAGAGGTGCAGGGGTTCAGAGAAGGGACAAGAATGGTGGAGATGATGGTGGGGCCAAGGCTGCCACTCCTGGTCTCTACCCCGGAGAGCCACAAAAAAACAAGATCCCCAGGCAAGGGTCTGTGGAGGCCTTGGGATCAAGGGCCAGGCTTGGCCTTGAGGGCCCAGCAGGACATCAACAAGTAAAGATGAGAGTGAGGTGTACTCACAGGGGAAAGAAACTGGGGCGCAGAGGTGCTACAAACCCTTGCATCAGAGATGCTCCTACACACCTGTGGTTAAGTATGCAGATCCTGGCTCTGCTGTGTGACCTGGGGCAAGTTCCTCGCCCTTTCTGTGCTTCGTCTATGAAACTGGACTGAGAGCAGCACCTACTTTGTAAGAACCCTGAGAGATTTAAATGAGCATGTACAGTGTTATGACAGTACCTGGCATGTACAAAGTGCCCTATGAGTGATAATTATTATTGACGTGGATGATAATGATGTTATTTCATTGCATGGAAGCCTTCTCTAACTGAATCCCCAGCGATTTGCTGTTCCCCGGTTTCTAGACTTTGGGTAAGGGTTTATTTGCCCATTTACGTGGAAAGTAACAAATTTCAGGACTGCGCAGTGGAGCTCCGTGAAGGGGTGCCCCGTGCCTGCTGACTCCCCTCAAGAAGGGGAGAGGGGAGAAGAGGTGTCTGCTGGTTGATGGTGCTTTCTGGGGCTCCAGGGGCTCAGTAAGCAGAAGTCTGCAGGGAAGCTGTCTTGATCACCCAGAGGGATTCTTTGACACCATGGCTCCTTTGGCCCAGCTCGCCCATGGATCTAGGCAGGAGCAGCCCACCCAGGGCCTGGGAATGGGAGGAAACTCCCATCCTACACCCTTGGTGCTCCCAAGTGAACAGCACATGGCTTCTCTCCTGGCCACTGGCTCATGGCCATGAGAGAAGCAGCCAGGACTTCCTTCCCCTGGATGGCTGAAGGCCTGGGCCAGTGCTCTCTGTGAAGGACCTGCCGTTCTGCTCTCCAGCCCCACGGCCAGGATCAGCACAGATGGCTTTGCACCGGGGGTGGGAAAAGGCTGCGGCCACACGGCTTCTATGGGATTTAGACGGTCAGTGAGCTGAGTGTGAGAGATCAGTGGGTCACAAGAAGGCGAGGGTTGGGGGCACAGCGGAAGAAGATGCCCTCCGTCTGATAGGGAAGATGGTTCCTGACTTCTGGAGTTTGGGATCTAGTGGGGAAAGGTGACGGCTATACTTACATTAGAATCATTCCGTAATAATAAGCATTATTATTTGTACTATCAGCTCCTACTCATATTACTCAGAGCTCCTCCTCTGCTCCTCCAAGCACTTTCCTTGCATCCTGTCATTTAATCCCTACAAAGCGCACTGGGAGGTGGGTGATGTCATCATACAGGTGAGGAGAAGGAGGCAGGGAGAAGCTACGGAACCCACCCAAGGTCCACAGCAGCCAGAGGCAGCTCAGGGTCCACAGGCCTGGCTTCACTGTGACCCTGAACTGTGCGGGAGACAGAGGCTGCCAGCTGCACGCACCCAGGGGAGGGCCAGCATCGGGGGAGGTGGCCGCCGGACTGCTTTCTGAGGACAATGAGGATGAATGGGGGGCGCTCATGAGGAGCTGTGTTGGGGTGTGGGTCCCAGCAGCAAAGCGTGTCAGGATGGTGAGATGAAGCTGCTGGCTGTGATGGGTGTGGGGGTGGGTGAGGCAGGGCTGCCCTGCTCTCCAGAGGGTGTCATGTGCAGAATGGGGTGAGGGAGTGAGTGGTGGGGAGAGGTCAACCTCTGAATGCTCCCCCAGCAAAGGGCAGGAGCTGCCTGATGATGCTGCAAGTCAGCGCTCCTCAGCGAAGTGCTCAGTCTATTGCCCGATGCCACTGTTTGAGTCGCGACTAGAGTTTTAGTTTATAACTCCGGCCTCGGTAAACCCTGCCTAGAGCACAACAGGGCAGGGAAAGCAATGCCCCCACACCCTGGGAATCCCTGGTCCAGCTGGGACTGTCCCAGGCCCGAGTAGGGAAGGCTGTCTGGGACTGTCAGGGGGAGCCTAGCACTGTCTGGGGGAGAGAGGGGAGAGGGAGAGAAGAGAACCCTAGGGGTTACTTGGTCCCTTCTGTTAATTACCCTTTTTTTTTTTTTTGATTACCCTGAGAAGTAAGGCTTGAGATTAGTGAGGGATCAGAGATCCAACACGCTTCCCTGCTGGGATCTGCACCCCAACAAAGCTCCTTGCCAAGTCCCTGCATTCATCTTCATTGTCCTCAGAAATCACTCCTGCAGAGTGATCAGAGAAGGATGCTGGCACTCCCCTGGGCACGTGCAGCTGGCACCCTCTGTGCCCTGCACAGTTCAGGGTCAAGGTGAAGCCCAGCCTGTGGAGGGATGTGACTCAAGCCTGCCATCCTCCCTGGCCTAGCATCCTCCCAAACTGGGCTGCGCTGACTCCCCTTCTCCCACCCTGCAGACCTCCATCTCCCCACCCTGGTCAGTCTCCCCCAGGCTGTTTACAAGTCCTCACTCCTCTACTGCTCTCCCCAACCCCACTCATGCAAGAGCAGCCAATGCACAAGGACTGGTCTTTCTCCCTCTTCCATTTCCCAGACTCCGTCCTGACTCGGTCATCCCAAAGCCAAGGACAGCTTTAAGCAGCTGTCCACACACACACCCCACCCTCCCCAGACACCAGCTCCTGGAGAGCAGGACCACGTCTCCTTCATCTCTGCCTTGTCTTGATTAGCCCTGGGCTGAGTGGTCAGAGGAAGCTCAATGAACATTCAGTGAGAGATCTCTTTGTTCCTGTGGCCTTAATGTATCACAGCGTGGGAAAAGGGAGAGTCACTCTGTCATGTCCAGCTCTTTGCGACCCCATGGTCTACACAGTCCAGAGAATTCTCCAGGCCAGAATCCTGGAGTGGGTTGCCTTTCCCTTCTCCAGGGGATCTTCCCAATGCAGAGATCAAACCCATATCTCCCAAATTGCGGGCAGATTCTTTACCAGCTGAGCCACAAGGGAATCACAGTGTGGGGGACACAGAAAATGTGAGATGAGTGTTTGTGGGCTGAATCCAGGCCAGGAGGCACCTCCCACTGGGACAAGCCTCCAATCACCGCCACCTCCCACCTTTCAGAAATCACGTACTCCAGGCTCTTTGGGCTCTTCCTGTGACCAGGCCAGGAGGCTGTGATGTATCCCCGGGCAGGGGAGCCCTTGTGAGGCCATGGATCCTCACATGTTCAGAAATGCCTGGGCAGCGCCGCAGAAATACAGGGGCAGGGCAGAAATACAGAAATGGCGGGTGGAGGGCATGCCTCGCTCCCGCAGGGAAAGGGTCTGCGGTTGCTGGCACGCTGCTGAGTGAAAGTTCTCTGTCGGGATGGGTCAGCCGGGATGGGTCAGCCGGAAGATGGCCCAGGAGGAGGGCTGTCCTCACTAACACACATTGGAACAGACAGACGCTCCCAGCATCCACCCCAGCAGGTCTGCCCAATCTCTCCAGGGCAGTGTTCATCGAATTGCGGTTCAAGACCCACTGATCGGTGATGGAATCAATGCAATAGATCATGACCAGTGTGCTTAACAGAACAAAACTAAACAGGGTAAGGTGGGATTAGATGGAATAAAACAGAATAGAATAGCATAGGGCATAACACTTAGTAAGAACATTAGTTCACAAAGTTTTTGTTTCTGTTATAATTTCCACTATACACACGGGTGTCTGTATGTGTCAAATGTACCGACTAGGTTGTGACATAAAATATACTTCTTACTCTGGGGTTCCAGTCAAAAAAAAAAGTTTGAAAGCCACTAATGTAGGTGACCTAGATTGCTCACAAATCTACCAAATCTACCCAACTTGTGCCCTCTCCTTATCATTTGACTCAGCCATGAAGTAGCATGTCCATCTGCGTTAGTGATATCTTTAACAGACTCTTTTTTTCTTTCTTTAAAAATATTGTAATAGTCTTCTATCTTGTTTCCATCTATAGCACACTGTTCCCCCTATTCTTGGGCATTTCCATTCTAATTTTTACAGATAACATTTAAAAAAAAAATTTTATCGGGGTATACCTGATTTGACTCGTGGAGCTCCAACTAGTCCATCCTAAAGGAAATCAGTCCTGAATATTCATTGGAAGGACTGATGCTGAAGCTGAAGCTGAAGCTCCAATACTTTGGCCACCTGATGTGAATAAGCAACTCATTAGAAACGACCCTGATGCTGGCAAAGATTGAAGGCCAGAGGAGAAGGGGACGACAGAGGACGAGATGGCTGGATGGCATCACTGACTCAATAGACATGAGTTTGAGTAAACTCCGGGAGTTGGTAATGGACAGGGAAGCCTGGCGTGCTGCAGTCCATGGGGATGCAAAGAGTTGGACACGACTGAGCGACTGAACGGAACTGAACTGACTGACTGGAGCTGTCCTCTCCCTGGGGTCTTAGCTGGGCATGTTCAGCATGGATGTGTGTTCTATACACAGTTGCCAGGCCATGAGGCAGCACTGTGAGCTGGGGCCCCAGGGGAAGGGCAATGGGGACAACCCCCTTGAAGCTCTTTGCAGCTCACCCGCCTCCAGAGAAACAGAAAGTAAAGGACAGGCTTTGTGTGGCTGCAGGAGAGATGGCCTACTGGAAGGGACCCCAGGCAGTTTTTGTGCCAACCCTCATTTTGTAGTTGGGGACCCTGAGGCCCCTGCAGAGGGAGGCCAGTGGCTGGGGGCTGCCTGGAGTAGAACCCACGTCTCCTAAAACTTCCCATGAGCACAGCTCCCACTGCTGCCCAGGCCTGTCCCAGGGGCTGGCGTACTGTGCCACGGGCTGGCGTACTATGCCACAGGCAGGCCACAGTGATGGTGCCGTCTCCCGTGCTGGGAGCGGGGAGGTGGCTGCTATAGACCCTGCCAGCTCAGGGGGCTTCCAGGAGCAGCTGGATCTACTGTCCGCAGGAAGGCACCTTTGCTCAAGGATTTGACAGGAAATTGCTCAGAAATGAAGCAAAGGGAGGCACAGCCATTTCAGATACTAAAAAAACAAGAGCCCTAGCTTTCCCGCACTTAGCCCTGATGGGAAAGTTGGGATGAGGAGGGAATGCCAATGAGGATAAGTTCCAGAAGGGCTGGAGGCAGGGGATGCGCTGCAGCAGGCCTGGGAGGTCCACCCGGGCTGCTCTCTTTCCTGGGCTCTAGCTGAAGGCTCCCTCCAGTTAGGCCCCCCAACCCTGCTCTCCAACCTCAGGCTTCAGGGAACCCCCTCCATCTGCTGACCTGGAGTCAAGAAGCCCCAAAGCCCCAAAGTTAGTCTCCCTCACCTCCATAGCCCCAGGACCCAGTCCAGGGTCTGGCTCATAGCAGACAGGAAATTCATTGAGTGTTTGAGGGATAAATGAAGGAATGAAGATGAAGTCCAGCTAGGGCATGAGGACAGTGACAAAGAGAAAGAGCATTTAAAAATGAACATATGATGAGAGGCAGAGGAGGTGCAGAGGAGGAATGAGGTGGCTGTTATGGGCAAGGCTGGGCCAGAGCAACCACAGGAGGCTTCCTGGAGGCGGGGGTTACAGGCCAGCAGCAGGAGGCATGTGGGCAGTGGAGTGCCGGGATTGGAGAGCACAGGGTGCCCAAGGGGACAAAGGAGGGGTGTCAGTCTCATGTTCAGACCTGGCAGGTGCTGGGGGGCCTCCTGAGTTTGGATGAATAGAAACAACTAGGAACTGGCCCAGAGGATGCCAAGGAAAAGGTACAAAGCGAGGAGGAGGAAAGGGCCTGGAAAGAGACAAGATTTCCAATCTCACATCCCCAAGGGGAAGCAGGGTCCACCTGGGGAATGGGCCACTTTGCCAGGACCCTGTGGCTCCAGCCAGAGGCAGAGCTTGTTGGAGTCTCCCTCTGCCACCCCCAAGCTGAAGGGCCTTAGTCACTGGAGAGCAGCAGGAACGCGGCCCCCGGTTCTGCCATCACATGCGTGTCAACCAGGCAGAGAAAGCACTCCAAAGAAATTCAGACTATTTCTGTCACCACTTGGGAATGAAGACTTCCCTAGAAACTGACTGTTGAGGTTCCATTGTACGTGTACAGGCACTTGCGTGCGTAGGTGTACACACACACACACACACACACACACACACACTGCATTATTCCCGAGAGGTCCGAAGTGGGGCTTACTGATGGCTGTGCCCCTCAAGGGACCACGGGTGAGCCTGAGGGAGGGGCTGGCCACCGAGGACTCGAGGGTCAGGACCTGCGCTTCTGTCTGTGCAGGGGTGTGTGTCCCGTGCAGGTCTCCCCAAGGCCCAAGTCCAGATTTTGACCCAGGTTGGCTCCTGGTCCCATCCATGTCTTCCCGAGCATTGACTAGAAGCTGACAGAGGGCTCAAGGGGCACCACGTGCAGACTCCTCCCTGCACCCCTATGTGGTACCCACAGATGACTCAGGTATGGATGGGCACCTCTCTCTGCCCTACTCTCATTGCCTCTCTGCATCCAGTCAGTAGCTCAACGTCTGGGACTTTCATCTCCGCTTCTCTCCAGTGTGGACGCATGAGGACAGCCACAGGGCCAGCGGCTGGGCCAGTGAGCTCCCTCGCCTCCTGCTCTGGGAGGCCCTCAGGGGTCCTCAGGCTCGCAGAGTCCTCACTTTCCCATCAAAGGGAGGAAAGGCATGGAGAGCAGCCACTGCCAGGGCTCCCTGTCAATCCACACCGCTCATCATGGAGCAAAGGCCATTAGGGAGCGGTGGGTTTGAGAGTCTTCTGTCTGGATGAACATCACCTGTTGCTATTTTTAAAACAGTCTTCTTTGTGACTCGGCTGGAATTCAACAGAAGCAAAGGTAGAGACGGGAACAGCGGAGTCCCCAGACGTTCCGCCTTCCCCGTCGGCGCTCAGGGCCTATCAGAAGCCTCGAGGGCGGTGTCACAGTCTCATCTCCTGGACTGCTGAGCAGCAAGAATAGAGATCAGAGCGGAAGTGACGCGATGGATGTGGAAGGCGCACCAGTCTCCCAGTGTGTCCAGCCCTATCTCCAAAGTCTTCAACAGCTTCGCCGCCTCCACTCACTTCCTCACCGTCACCCCACAGACACACCCTCTGCGTGCTGACACAGTGTTGGATGCGAGACACGGATGATTAATTTTTGTTAAATGACTAGCGCTAACAACTGCGGTCCAGGAACTGGGCTTAGTGCTATACAACATTATCTCATTATATTACCTTCCGTCATCGGTGCAACAACCCTGTCAAATGAGTGCTCTTTTTTTATCCTCATCTTAGGGGTGAATGTTGTGGCTTCCCTGATGGCTCAGATGGTAAAGAATCTGCCTGCAATCCTGGAGACCCAGGTTCAATCCCTGAGTTGGGATGATCTTCTGGGGAAGGGAATGGCAACCCACAACCCACTCCAGCAATCTTGCCTGGAGAATCTCATGAACAGAGGAGCCTGGTGGGCTACAGTCCATGGGGTCGCAAAGAGTCGGACATGACTGAGTGACTAACACACTAGAGGGGAACATACTGAGGCTCAGGGAAGTCAAGTAACTTTCCCCAAATCACTCAGCCAGTAAAGGAAGGCTTTGGGATTTAAATTCAGGTTCATCGGAGTCTGAGGTTCAACTCTTAACCATTCAAATATTAACCGTCTGTGGGCCAGCTCCCAGAGTGTTAGGTGTCCTGTGGAGGACGCAGGCACTGGAACCAAAAATATACACTGTAATACACAGGGCCTGTTATGATCAGGACCAAGGGTCAACAGCAATAGTCATCCAACCAACGTACACTGAGGGTCTATCATGCGCCAGCTGCTGCTTGAGGGCCTGGGAGGACAGGTGGACACAACAAAGTCCCTGCCCTCGTGCAGCTTACAATCTAATGATCTGTCCAGTTTCCCAAGCCAGAAACATAAGGTTCATTCATCTTTAATAAGGTGAACTCGTCTCACTCTTCTCTGATCAAAGTATTATTCAATCATCATCGAGTCCCGTTGATTTAACCACCTAACCAGCTCCAGCACCTGCCCACTTCTCTCCATCCCACCTCTACCACCCCATCCAAGCCACCGTCGTCTCTCTCCTGGAGCACTCCGGTGGCCTCTTAACTGGTCTACGTTCATCCACTCTTGTCATCTTCCAAGGAGTTTCCCACCATGCAATTAAAGTAAGCTTTTCAAAAAGTAAATCTGGTTCCCCTTCCTTTAAATTATAAGCCTTCAATATATATCCTTCCTATTATATATAGAACTGGTAAACAGCAAGGTCCTACTGTACAGCAAAGAGAACTAAATTCAATATGCTATGATAAGCCATAATGGGAAAGAATATTTTAAAAGCATGTGTGTATGTATATGTGTATATATACACATATATATAATTGAATCACTTTGCTGTATAGCAGAAATTAACACAACATTGTAAATCAACTATGCGTTGATAAAAATAATAGTAATCCTTCAATGCCTTTCCATTGTCCCTAGCAAAAACACTTCTTAACTACTTGTGATGCCCTATCTCTCCAGCCTTTCCCTACACCATGACCTCAACAACTATCTCCAGCATCACGGTAGTCATGCCCTTCATCTGCACAATCACCCCAACTTCCTCCACCACAAGCCCTCCACCACTGCAGTCCTCAACATCCCAGAAGCCTGACTCTTCACAAAGCATCCTTTCCACCTGTGTGCCTGAGCTATGTGCAATGATGGAGGCAAACAGCTCTGCCATCAAAGCGCTGATGACTTGACAAAGACATTTCTGACAAAGACTCAGAAATACATCATCATGGCACCTGTCTGTTCAAATAAAAGCCTTAAGACTGCTGTGGAATTCCTAGCCTTCCCACATCTCTAAGAAAAGGTCTCAGCCCATAGTAGAGGGCACTCTGCTCTTCCTGCCCTGAGGCAGGGTGTATAATAGCCAGGATCATCTGTAAGAGGACTGGGACTGGAAGATCAATCACTGTAGGACCCCTAACATTTATATTCCAGCCAAGCCTCGGGAAGATGACCTTTGAGAGCAGCCTTAAAAAGAAGCGCAAAGAGTAGACTTAAAGCAGAAAGAGGCAGGCTTGTTTCCTTAGAGTCCTTAGGATATTATGTCTGTAACTCTTCCATCTCCCAATGTTAAAGATGAGGAAACAGATTTCCCATTACTTCATGGCAAATAGAGGGAGAAAAGTGGCAACAATGACAGATTTTATTTTCTTGGGCTCCAAAATCACTGCAGACGGTGACTGCAGCTAAGTTAAAAGACGCTTGCTCCTTGGAAGAAAAGTTATGACAAGCCTAGACAACATATTAAAAAGCAGAGACATCACTTTGATGACAAAGGTCCATATAATCAAAGCTATGGTTTTTTCCTGCAGTCATAAACAGAGGTGAGAGTTGGACCATAAAGAAGGCTGAGTGCCAAAGAATTGATGATTTCCAACTGTGGTGTTGGAGAAGACTATTGAGAGCCCCTTGATCAAACCAGTCAATCCTAAAGGAAATCAACCCTGAATATTCATTGGAAGGACTGATGCTGAAGCTCCAATACTTTGACCACCTGATGCAAAGAGCCAACTCATGGAAAAGACTCTGATGCTGGGAAAGATTGAGGGCAGGAGGAGAAGGGGTAGGCAGAGGATGAGACGGTTAGATAGCATCTCTGACTCTATGGATATGAGTTTGAGCAAACTCAGGGAGATGGTGAAGGACAGGGAAGCCTGGCGTGCTGCAGTCCATGGGGTCGCAAAGTGTCGAACACGACTTAGCAAATGAACAAAAGTAACAACAGAAGAGGGCTGGAGAGGAGACCCTCTTAATCAAACTGCAAGTCCCTGGGACAGCCAGCATCCTAGTCAGACCGAGACTCTGTCCTTTTAGCCCATCTGGCTTCCTTGAGAAAAGGAAATACAGAGGTGAGCCCCTTAGGGTGGGATCAGCCTCCTGCTGCCAGGATGCTCATCCTTGGCCCCCGACAAGGACAGAACAAGACGTGCTTTCTCTAGGCTCTACTGACCCCTCACAGCTGAGAGAAGAAAACAAAACTGTGGCCACAATTGGCTCTCCTCCAGCAGAATGGAATTACAGTGGGCGGGAAAGGAGCTTTGGTGGATTCCATCTTACTTAAAAGAAGAAAAAAGAAATCCCTTGACCCCAGACTTTAAAGAATCCAAGGCGGGCAACTTGACCATTTTATTGATATGACTTGAAAGACTGAGCAACAAGCATGACAGAAGTTTCTAATGTAGCTGTCGGGCAGCGTGGAAGGAAGGATGCTGCTCTGTCCAAGTTTCGCTGATCAGACATGCCAAGGAGGATTAAGTAATTAAACAGAGAGCAAACAATTCTCCTTCTCTGTATGAACCAGGCCCTGAACTGCTCTTGTGGTGGCAGAAGGGCTTCTGTCCTCTGACCTCCAAACCTTCGATTTCATTCACAGTAAACCATCCTCCACGCATCTACTCAGGCCAATTTCCTTAGAGGCAAATCAGACCGTATCATTTCTGCCTTAAAAGGCTTGCAGGCTCCCCACCAGCTTCCCCACCAAGCCTAAGCTCCTTAACGTGGCACATAGCGACCCTGCCTGGCTTGGCCCTGCCTTCCTGTGCCACCCTTCAGCTTCCCTGCCTTGGCCTCTTTCTCTCTGCTCGCTCCTCCAGCAAGGCCTTCCAGCTGCAGGATGTTCTTGGTGTTGTGAGCACCTGCCTTTCCCCATCTCTATGCTTCTCAACCCTAGAATCAGAATCCCAGGAAAGGTTTAAAAAAGAAAAAGTCCAGTGCCCCAGCCACACCCAGAACAGTTAAATCAATGACTCTCTTGGAATAGGGGTCCAAGCATCACTGGTTTTTAAAACCCCTCAGGTGACTTCAATGTACATCTGGGCCCGAGAACCACTGTTTTCTTTAATCAACCCCAACCTAGTCCCTTCAAGATTCAGCCCATGTGTCTTATTTAATCATCGACTATTTCTTCGTTGGGCACTATTCTAAGCATGAGCTATAAAAATAATAATGATCACTAATATTTATTAAGCATCTGCCATATGCCAGACCGTGTTCCAAGTGCTTTACATATGTTAACTCATTCAACTGGAACAGCACCTTGATGGGGTAGGTACTATTATTTCCCCCGTTTTATACATGGGAAATCTGGGGTACAGAGAGGGGAAGTGACCTGCCCAGGGTCACACAGCTGGTAAGCATTATTGCAGGACTTGCATGCAGCCAGTCTGAGCATCCGTCTGGGCTTTGAATTCCTGCCCCCCTGCCATTCACAGGTTGCAAGAGTGAAGCCACAAACAAACGAATGAATAGAGTAGAAAGAGGGATATGGACGGGGGGAAGCTGCCTGTGTGAGCAGCAAGGGGCTGACTTTGGGTGGCCAGGCCATCCCCAGGAGCGGTATTTAATCTGGGTCCTGAAGGATGAGAAGGACCCAGCCAAGCAGAGTGTGGGAAATGGGGTTCCAGGCGGGGGGCCAGTGAACATGACATGTGCTAGGAACTGTGGAGGTCCAGTGGGGGCTGGCGAGAGGGCACAGACAAGTAAAGACGACGACAGGGCAGTGTCTCTGCAGGCCACCGAACGAGAGCAATCAGCAGGGCACACGGTGCCCACCTCAGGGTGGGCCGGAGGTACCCCCTGCAGCCATTTAGCCAGTGGCATTTCCAGGATCTAGAGAGACGTGCCTCCTCCAGGACGCTCTCTCGGTTCCTCAGCTCCAATCGTTGCACCGTCACAGTGTCTTGTGGGCTTTCCCGGCGGTGCGAGTGATAAACCACCTGCCTGTCAAAGCAAGAAACATAAGAGACCCCGGTTCCACCCCTGGGTCAGGAAGATCCCTGGAGAAGGGAACGGCAACCCACTCCAGTATTCTTGCCTGGAGGATCCCGTGGACAGAGGAGCCTGGTGGGCTGCAGTCCACGGGGTCGCAGTCGGACACGACTGAGCGACTTAGCACGCAGTGTGTCGCGATTGCCTATCTACCTCCCAGCCTCCCCTCCTGGCCTGGGAGCACCCTGAGGGCAGACACCAATCTAGCTGGCCTCGGTAGCCCAGCTGCTGACCGATACTAGGCGCTTGGTGAATATCTACAGCAGCTCTGGATTCCTGACAGTGAAGGCAGGGCCAGGCCTGATGCTGGAGCTTCTGTGGTCCTTCTGCTGCCACTGCCGTCACTAGCGGGGCCCCCCAAACCAAGGGACGCCCCACCTCTGTCAAATTAGAGGGGAGCAGAGGCAAAAGGGCAGCAACTCAGAGGGATCACCCAGGTCGCATGACCCGTTGTTGGCAAAGCTGGCCAGGACTTAGGTTTCCAGACCCCCAGCCCAGAGGTTTCTCCACTAGCCACTTCTCCACCGGCCTTCTCGCCCCTGCCTCTGCTCACCATGCCTTTAGGAATGTCTCTATCTGTGTGCTGAAACTGCGCAGAGCCGAGAACACCCAGAACAGAGGAGTCCGCCTGTCTCCTGGGAAGAAGCAGCCAGCCGGGTGCCCCAGGGATGCCAGGGGCCCCTGCTCACTATCACGGGCCATTCTGCTTTGAGGTCGTGCTAACAGCATGATGCTTAAGCATGTAGGTTCAAAGCACAGTCCCGCAACTTCCCAGCTCTGTGGTCCTGGGCAAGTGACTTCAACTGTCTCTGCCAAGTCTCTTCACTATGGAATGGAGATAACAGTGATAACAGTAATCCTATGTCCTAGGGTTGTGGTGGGATTAAATGGGTGAACAGGCGTAAAATGCTTGGAATGGTTCCTGGCAGGTAGAAAGTGCTTAATCAGTAAAATGTGTCCAATAAATGTGAGTGAGAATTTTCCAGGACAGACTCAAGAGACTCAGGTCCCTAGGTGAGCCTGAGCTATTTACCAACCCACTGTATGCCTCAGGTTCCCCACCTTTTAAATGGGGAGTCATTCATCTCTATGAGTGGCTGGAGGACAACCATGAAATGCCAAGAATCCTGAAAAGAGTTTAGAGGTTAAAAAGAAAAGAACCTTAGAAGTGGGAGGCCTGATGGGCAGGTGACCCTGTGGCAGAGGCAGGGCCCCATAATTCACCCTCAACCCAGCAGGCTGCCTGGGTTTTATGGGCCCTGGGGGCCAGGGTACTTTCCTGAACATCATTCAGAATTTATAGACTCTTGTCACTGTCCTTCCCAACTCTTTTTATGTCGTTGCCTTAGAAGGAAGCCTGGTGTTAACAGAGCCTCTGCTGCCCTCCCAGGAAAATGCAGCCCACCCTGCCTTCAGTTCCCAGCTGGTAGGAGGAGAGGAGCTGAGAGGCCAGCAGGCATGTCCACTGCAACCAGGTGCCCCCTCTACCTGCCGAGGCCGGAGCACAGGAGGACAACCTGGAGCCCAAGTCCAGGAACCAGCCTTCTGCATAAGGGACCCCGTGATGATCAAGACCGCAGGCCTCAGACCTCTAGGAATTTGAATAGGACTGGGCTGGGCTGGGCTGGGGGCCTCTTCCGAGTTACAGAACAAGGAAAGCACAAGGGGAAAGCACCAGCTGGGAATGCCTGGCACAAGCGCTCCTGTTGTATCACTTACAGGCCGTGTCATCGGCTAAGTACCTTGGCCTCTCTGTGCTCCCATTTTCTGACTTGTACACTGGCTAAAAATGCCTGGCCCTGTCTACTCCACAAGCTACCAGGATGAGGAAAGAAGACCATGAGGCTGGAGAAGACTGGGAAGAGATACAACGGGAGCTGCAGCAGAGCGGCCAGGAGTGCAGGTCCCAAATCCCCACCTCCTGACCAGGGGACCTGAGCGAGTTACCTTCCCCTCTCTGCTTCCTCTCCAGGAAACGCTGAATGTCTAGTTCCCAAGGTTGCACAAGGATGAAATAGCTTAGCATCCCTAAAGCCAGCCAGGGCTCAGCAAACGCGGGCAGCTGTAGAAGAGCCACCACCCCCGAGGGAATCGAGAGCAGTGGGTAAGGGCACCTGGCAGGAATCAGACACGGCGGGGGGTCAGGTCCTGGCTCGGCCACTCAGTGTCCATGTGACCTGGGACGCCTCCCAGTTGGCCTGGGACTTCTCTGGTTTCAAGTCTTGCATCCCAGAATCCCCTGGGTCCCAAAGAGGGTCAGTTGGTCACCTTAGACCCAAAGAAAATCCCATTGCTGTTCTGAGCTCCAGCTTCCGCGTCAGCACAAAAGGAGGTAATACCTACTTTGTGAAGGTTGTAGGGGAACGAAATGAGAGAACACACGTCAATTACGCCAGACATGGCGGCTCTTTCATAGATGTTCACTCACCTCATCCTCACCACGACCCAGGAGCGGGGAGGCAGTGCTCAGCAGGGGTTCCCCAGGGAGGGAAGGGGCTGTGCCCAGCACAACCTGTGGGCCCCCAGGCACTTTCAGCTCCTCCTTTGATGCCCACTGGCCTGCCGGGGCCCCTAGGAGACAGTCCAGCCCTACGCAGCTCTGCCTGTGATCAGAGCTGAAATCCCCCTCTGGGGGCACATCTAGCCACCACAAGGTTCTCCAGCCCTTCTCCTTGGGTGCAGGAGAACTATTGCAGACGTTGAAGGTGTACAAGAATAAGAAAGTCTCTCTGAGGAAGAGGAGATATATGTATGTGTATATATATACACACACACATATAGTTATGACTGATTCGTGATGTTATACGTCAGAAACCAGCACAACATTGTAAAGCAATTGCCTTCCAGTTAAAAAGAAAAAAGAAAGCCTCTCATACACCGGGAAGCTCCACCTCTATTCCCATCTCTCACCCTTACACATATCACAACATGTGACAGCTTGAATCGCAGATAAGAGTGTGGGCTCAGGAGCCGGGCTGCCCCAGGTTCACGTCCAAGCTCTGCCCTCTGACTAGCTGTGTGACCTTAGGCAAGTGACTTAACTTCTCTGGGCCTGTTTCCTCACCTGTAAAAATGAGCTAATCAGCACCCACCCCACAGAACTAATGTGGGGATAAAATCAGTATATAAATCTTACATTAGAACAGCGCCGGGCCCACTATAAGCAGGCAATACCCAGGAGCCATTATTCTGATTATTTAATATAATGTAATTCAATCCAAGCATGACCTGGTCATTCCATTAGCCTCTTTGAGGCCATTTCCTTACCTTTAAACAGAGACGACTCCGCTCGCCCCTACTTCCTCACTGTCACGGGATCCAAAGCAGATAAACATGGTTGTGAGTTACGCTTTAAAAACCATCAAGAGCCGTATATGTGAAAGGGCTGAAAATAACGCATCCTCTAATAAACATAAGGTAATAGAAACGTAGCACTACAGGGTAACATGAGCCAACGTAAGACAACACTCCGCGTTAAAAACTGAACTGTGAGAGAGAGAAGACAGATGGAGAAAGAGGAGGAGAGGCGGAGAAAGGCCAAGCGAGACAGGGGCAGCGAGTGAGGGCTGAACTTGGAGAGCAGGGAATCAATGCCGTACTGTAATTTAAAAACCAATATACAGTAAATATCAGCCCGGCGCCGAGAGCAGCAGCATGGCAGGGTGGCCCTGCCAGAGATAACTCACAGCCCCAAGCTG
>NW_011495047.1:10355666-10368117 GCF_000754665.1 Bison bison bison | reverse complement strand
GCAGGTACCTGCAGGGCCTCCTAGTTATGTACCATATTCACACGGCCCAAGATCTATGGAGCCAGCTGATCATGAAGTCCTGGAAATGTGCTTGGGGCCTGGACTTCTCCCCTCGAGAGAGGAAGCCTGGGATGGGGCTTGGGTTCCCAGCAGCCTGGCTTTGTCCTGGGGGTAATCTGGAGGCTCAAGCCCCAGGGAGCGTCCATGGCAGCTCTTCTCTTGTGGCTTCACTGCCGGAATTCTGTCCCCTCCCCACAGTTACACACCCATCCTCCCATCATCACCCCACATCCCTACACCTGACCCTCCCAGTTCCTGAAACCCCGCCCCCACCAGCATGCCTCTAAATCTGGTTTCTCCTGCTGGGGAGCTCATGCCCTCTTCTGCCTCCTACTCCAAGGCCTATTTTCTTGACCCCCAGAGGCTTTTCCAGCTTCTTCCGACAAAATACCCAGGAAGTCCCACTTCCCACCACCTGGCTCAGCCCTGGGGAACGGGTTCTGGGGTCGGGGGCGGGGGCAGGAATCACGGCCCAGGGAGATGTTGCTCTCTGGCCTTCTCTCCACATAAAAGACCAGGCTGAATCAGATGCCTCCTTCCTTGATAGAAAGTTCCTCAATCCAGGTGCCACATCCCCATTAGAACCCGCAGTACCGTCCCACCCCCATCCAGCACAGCACACCAAACAGTGGTTTCAAAAGGACCCAAAGCAGCATGTTCTGTGGCCCCGCCACTAACTCCCGTCCCCTGAGGGTCTGTTTTGTGCTTTCCCATGAGGCATGTCCTATAGACACCGCCTGAGCCTGTAGACTGTAACATCCTCCCACAATGTGGCTTGATTGCCCTGTAATCTGACCCCAAGACAAAGAAGGCCCATGTGTGAGGTCCAATTCTGAATCCACTAGCCATCTTCAGACAAACCCCTCGTCCATAAAATTCCCCAGCCACGAAGCTGAACACGGTATGGTTACAGGTATAATAAGAACCCAGCTGCATCAAGAACTACTCAGCGACCTCTGTGCCTCAGTGTCCTCTCGCGTATAACCGGTGTTATCATAGCGTCTGTCCTTCCTGCTTGCCTGGTAGGAACTTCGGTAGAATCAAATGAGATCACGTGGAGAGTATTATGAAATTCCCCCAAGGTGCTGGGTGATTTAGTGGGTGGTTGTTGGAGAGGAGCCTCCATTAAGATGATCCACAGTTGCTCCCCTCCACACTTAGGAAAAATGCCGCTAGTCTATCTACCATGAATAACAGTAATGTATACTACACAGAGGGCTTCCCTGGTGGCTCAGACAATAAAGAATCCACCTGCAGGATCTGGATCAGGAAGATCCCCTGGAGAAGGGATGGCAACCCACTCCAATATTCTTGCCTGGAGAAGTCCATGGACAGAGGAGCCTGGCGAGCTATATAGTCCATGGGGTCGCAGAGAGTTGGACATGACTGAGTGACTTAGGATGCACGCGCGCACACACACACACACACACACACACACACTCCACAGCATGCGGCACATGCCAGGCACTGCTCCAGCCCCTCACATAGAGCAATTCATCAAGTTCTCCTAACAGCCCTATGCTGTGGGTACTATTATTGTCTCCATTTTGCAGATGAGGAAACTGAGGCCCAGAGCGAGTAACCTGCCCAAGTCCACACGATCAGGAAAAGAGAACACGGTGTAAGCCCTAGGAATGGGGGCCCCAGTGCACCCAGGCTCCCTACATAAGAAGGAACTGTGTCCACATATTTTAGTGCCTAAGCATTCTGGGATAATGTGTATGTTTCTCTGCTCCACCCTCCTCTTAGACCTAAACTTCCCAAGGACAAGAAGTGGGCCTTTCCCCACCCAAGGACGGCTTCTCAAGAGTAAGGAACCTGCCTTGCCCACTTGCAACCTCTCTCTGCTCACCCTCCTGCTGCCAGAAGCTCTCTGCCCAGATTCTTGTCCGTTTAAGGACTAGGAAATCGTCCCGCCCCCAGTGCGATGGCCCTCATTTCTCATGTGCTTAGAAGCTGTGACCAGACAGAGGGGCCGGGATTTACGTCTATTCTAGGGTCTCCCCTCAGTTCCCCTTCTCCCAGCTCAGCCTCTGTGACGTACATGCCCGGGCTGGGAGGAAGATTAAGTGGTTCCTTTAGGGTCAGCTGCCCCTAAACAGGGACCACAGCCCCCAAATCTCTTCATCCAGTCAGTTCACATTTGGGTGAGAGGGTGAGAAGCCAGTTAAGCAGCGGGGCAGGGAGGGATCTGGGAAAGCAGCTTGAGAGCGCATTTCTCAAGTGGTCCACGTCACCCCTCCACCTCCAGCATTGACACCACTCTTGTCAGCTTTACATCATGTGGTTAATCGTGCATGACCTTCAGCTGAGTCCTGAGCACATGTACACACACACACATGCACACGCGTGCACGGGAACACAGGCGAGGGAAGGCAGTAGAAACAAGCCAGAGCTGGGCACCCCCACCACCATCCCCACCCCAACCCCCACCAAGTCCTGGAGTCCACATGCAGGGCTGGAAAAAATACAGAAGGGAAATCAAACAGTGGGGGTGGCGGAGGGCTGTGTGCAGGGTCTGGTCTGGGGGTGGTGCAGAGTAGGTGCTCAATAACTGCGTGTTGAATTAAACTGAATCAGTGAGGACCGCTGACCAGTCAGTCATGAAAGGGAAGGTCTAGGGAGCATGGGCTTGATCACCAAATCCTGAACACTCAGGCTCTCCTGACTTTACAGCTCGATGGGCTTGAGGGCTTTCTGGGTGGCACTAGTGGTAGAGAACCCATCTGCAATGCAGGAGATGTAAGAGACATGAGTTCGACCCCTGAGGTGGGAAGATCCCCTGGAGGAGAGCATGGCAACCCACTCCAGTATTCTTGCCTGGAGAATCCCATGGACAGAGGAACCCGGCAGGCTACAGTCCATGGGGTCACGAAGAGTCAGACACAACTGAGGTGACTTAGCACGCACGGGGTGGAGGGGACACTTTAGAACAAATCAAAGGAGACCTTACTCTCATACTGGCAGCAAAGTACAGAACTTTGCTCAAGAGGTGGGGTGGATTGAGACCATGAAAGTGTTTCTAGCAAATCATGACACCCATAACTTGACCCTTAATAAGCATAATGAGAAATGGCCATGAGAAGGCGTCCTCCACAGTGTGAGGACAGAAATCTCCCAGCCCTCTCCCACACTCCATCTCAGTGGAAATGAGGCAGAACTGGGGCTAGAACTCGCAGGGGACTGACCTAGCATGGGATTTCTCAACTGTGGGAGGTGTGATATGAATCAAAGCTCCTGAGAGCAGACTGACAGTCAGGAACAATCACCAAACAGCCACAGGAGCAGATGTAGAGTACACAGGTGTCCTGGCAGAGAGAGGGCTCCAGGGTGGCTCCACCTCCCAGGGTGAATCATTGGAAAGTTCCCCAGCACCCCAGAGAGTCCTCTACACCTTGGTGCCTTGTGCTGTACAAGGACCTCTAACCTCTAACCTTTGATTTCCATGTCTCCAGGTCATCCATGTTCCTCCCTTCTGCCCTAAGAGGACTTATCTGGGTATTACAGAGGCTCCACTGGGGGCAGGGGAAGGGAAATCGAATCAAAGGATCAACTTGCCCACCCAGGAGTCCTCAATACCTTTTTAGAATGACTAGACCTCATCTTATGGCCCTTGTTGGGCATTTCCAGGGCTTTCCAGGAGCTCAGGTCAAGCTTGCCTACACCTCCATTGTTGTCCTCCAGGGGGCCCCAACATCTCTTTCTCATCAGCTACTGAGATGCAAGCTGGAGCCTAAACCTGGCTTCCCACCCTATCTCCTCCAACTCCTGCTGGCTGAGTGACCATATGTCATTCATTTGGGGGACCAGAGGGAGTCATGTAACAGCAAGACCTAGTTTACAACTAGTCTGAAGTAGGAGTCTGCACAGACTCCCAATATTAGTTGGGGATCATAGTAAATCCCCACCCCCAGCTATTTTGACTGAAGCTGCCTTAATAACGGAACAGATCAGGAAGGGTAACTAGGAAAGATGGTGCTAGCTTTGGGGAAAAGGAGTAGAAAGTGAGTCTTAGGGAGGGAAGGTAGAAGGACCAAACAGATTTTTGCATTTCTGTGAAGCTTATTAGAGACCTGAGTTAAGACGAAAGGGAAGACCTTCCTGTGTTGGCCTTAGACCGAAGAAGAGGGTGTTAAGGGGAGATGGCCCAGGAGGGAAATACAGAGGAAAAAGGGGTTAAGACAGACACAGCATCTCACTTTTCTTGCTGCGTCTGCTGTGAATGAGTTAACGCAGGGTATGCCCATAATACGGTTGTTCTAGTATCCAGGACTCCCACAGATGCTAAAACCCAGAGGCTCTAATCTCTTTATAAATGGCACAGTATTTGCACATAACCTGTACACATCTTCCCATATACTTTACTTTTTTAACTTCTTTATTTTGTACTGGGGTATGGCCGATTAACAATGTTGTGATGGTTTCAGGTGAGTAGGGAAGGGACTCAGCCACACATATACACTTATCCACTCTCCTCCAAACTCCCCTCCCATCCAGGCTGCCACATAACACTGAGCAGAATTCCATATGCTATGCAGTAGGTCCTTGTTGGTTATCCATTTTAAATATAGTTGTGTGTACATGTCCATCCCAAACTCCGTAACTACCCTTTCCCCTCATCCTTCCCCCCGGCCCCCCACAACCATAAATTTATTCTCTAAATCTGTGCCTCCCACATACTTTAAAATCTTCCCTAGATTACTTATAATACCGACTACAATGTAAATGCTATGTAAATCAATGTAAATGCTACGTAAATAGTTGCCAGTACATGGCAAACTCAAGTGTTGCTTTTCAGAACTTTCTGGGATTTGTCTTTTTCTGAAAATTTTTGATTGCATCCACGGATAAAGAACCCACAGATAAGGAGGGCCGACTGTAAATGCATTGAGTTCTAAAGAGTCCAACTTTGGGATTTTGCAGTCTCTCATGTTTCGGGATTACCCTGTATATATAGGACTATGACAAGGAGTCCCAGGCTCTATGCAGAGAACTCCAAGCAGACTGATAAATTACAAGAGCTCAGTTTTGCTCTTTAATCCAGTTTGACCCTGTTTAACACCTAAGTCTTGTGCCTACAGTTCCAGTCTGCCTCTTGGGTTGGTCTGGTGCCCATTAACCTTGACCCTTGGGGATATTCAAGAAAGCAGACTTAGATCTGTCCAAATCAGACGCCTGGCCTTCTGTTGCTCAGGAGCAAAGTCAAACACTGCCTTGCGTCTCCTCCATGGGACCCCCACACCTTCTACACAACGTGCAACCACAATGTAAGGAATCGTGGGGAAAAAAACCAAGTGATGGATCACAACACAGGCAGACTGTGTCATTGCTTAAACATGCTCAGTCCATTAGGACTCAGCTTAACAACCCGTTTGACCCAGCACGTACTTGTCTCTGGCTTCTCACCCCTTTTCCTTTGATCTTCTGTTCACAGACTAGCCTTGTTTTCCAGAATCATGCATCCAACCCTGCCCTTACCCCCCATTTCAATGAAATGGAGATGCCTATTCAAGAGGTTTGGGATTTTGCATCCATCCAGAAGGCAATGGCACCCCACTCCAGTACTCTTGCCTGGGAAATCCCATGGATGGAGGAGCCTGGTAGGCTACAGTCCATGGGGCCGCTAAGAGTCGGACACGACTGAGCGACTTCACTTTCACTTTTCACTTTCATGCATTGGAGAAGGAAATGGCAACCCACTCCAGTGTTCTTGCCTGGAGAATCCCAGGGACGGGGGAGCCTGGTGGGCTTCCATCTATGGGGTCCACAGAGTCGGACATGACTGACGTGACTCAGCAGCAGCAGCAGCAGCCCACTTCTGGGTGATATTGATGCTCCTGGTCCATGGACCACACTCCAGGCAGTGACATGCCAGTGTGGCTCTGTCCTTACCATCTCCTGGATTCTCCTTGCTTTAAATCTACCTCGTTTTCTAATCCTAGTTGAAAAGTCGCTCAGTCGTGTCCAACTCTTTGCGACCCCATGGACTGTAACCTACCAGGCTCCTCAGTCCATGGGATTTTCCAGGCAAGAGTACTGGAGTGGGTTGCCATTTCCTTCTCCAGAGGATCTTCCCAACCCAGGGATGGAACCCGGATCTCCTGCACTTCAGGCAGACGCTTTACCGTCTGAGCCACCAGTTGCTGCTGCTGCGGCTAAGTTGCTGGTTAGTCCTAAAACATGAATTCTCATTGGTGGCAACAGCGCCCCCAAGGGGGCAAAAATTGTTATTGGGAGCAGCTTACTCTTTGTATACAAAGCACAGCGATACCTAATACAGTACATAAACAGATATATAGTATATATTAAAATTTTATGGGAGTGAAATTATAAGAAATAGTGTCTTAAAAGTTTTCATCAAGAGGGCAATAATTAAAGAAAGGTTGAGATACACGGGCTGAAGGCTAACTCCCTTCACCCTCTCTGGTGCCAAAGCTTCAATAATGGCACCTAGTTGCAAAGTAAATGATATGACATGATATGAAATAACATCAGTGTGTCCCTTCCCTGCTGCCCGCCACTGATCGCACCCAACTGTCCGGACCAAAGACCCTTCTTCCGCAGGTTCTGCATCCCTTTTCCCAGAAGGCACAGTGTCCACCTGCCTCACCTAGTGTATTATTGGGGAACTCCAGTCCCACATGAAATGGATACATTAAAGCCTACCTGTAATGCCTTCGTGCGTGCACGTGTGCTAAGTCTCTTCAGTTGTGTCTGACTCTTTGAGACACCAGGGACTGTAGCCCACCAGGCTCCTCTGTCCATGAGGATTCTCCAGGCAAGAATACTGGAGTGCGTTGCCATGCCCTCCTCCAGGGGATCTTCCCAACCCAGGGATCGAACCCGCATCACTTAAGTCTCCTGCATTGGCAGGTGGGCTCTTTACTACTAGCACCACTTGGGAAGCCCCAATGCCCTCATACCTGGGCAGCACTGCCTTTGACAGTTTAATTACTTGATCTAAAATTAGGAAGGGGTCACAAATATAATCCTGCATGCTAAAGGGCTTGCTCAAGGCTGAAGCACACTCACATGGGCCTGACCTTACATCTGCCTTAGGAAGTCAACATCAGCACCCTGACAGATCAGTAATGGAACCAGGCCTCGGGGGTGCCCCACCCAAGTCACACACATGGTAGAGTCGGGACCCCTAATTCACAGCCCAGCGTTCAGCCTACCATCTTCCATCCTGTCCAGAAGGACAATGCTAACTATCTGATGGGAATTTTTAAACAGATGCGTATGAGCCAGAATGGCAGGCAGGGAAGCCCACGAGAAGACTGAGCCCCCCAGGGCTCTGTGATGAAGGCTCTGAAGTCACCTCACCAGCCAGACCAGGAGGCCAGCAGAGCACACACAGGGACCAATCCATGCTGATCCTACTGATCCTCCCCTGGGGACAGAGGCAGTACAGAGGGGTTAAGAGTGTGGGTGCTGATCCAGACAGATGTGAGGACTCAGTGACAGCTCTGCCACTTACCAACTAATTGGCAGGCACCCAGCTTCTCTGAACCTGTTTCCCCATCTGTAAAGTGGAGGTACCAACAGTGACCATTTCACAGGATTGGGAGAATTCAATGAGAAAAAAATGTGAAGCTCTTAGCACTGTGCCTGGTACATAATAAACAAACAAGAAATTGTTCGAAGGAGCTGGTCTTGACAGCCTAAGAAATTCTCAGAATATCCATTCTACTTTCCCCACCTGAAACTCCCAAATTCCCAGTGACCTCTGAGAATTTATAAGACAAAATCTAACTTCTATGGAGTTTTATGGGCTTTTGCTGTTCCTAAATCTTCATCTCCTCCAAGAAGCCCTCTTGATTGCCCTCACCCTGAGCATACTGAACATGGCTTTTTCCCTTGGTCCCCGTCTCCAGACTTGACTTACTGCTCCCTGAATATACCTTTTCTTAGGCCCACCCATGATGGTTAGACTAGTCCTCCAACCCTGTTCTAGTAACTCATTAGTCAGATCCCACTAAATACATGTCTGGGCCCAAGCCCCTCTTCCCAGCTGGGTGGGTCACCCAATTCCACAAATGGGACCCAGGTCCAATCACAGGCCCTGTAGAGGCCCCAGCAGAGCTATGTCCATTCACTTAGCCTGGCTCTGACACCAGCCCTGTGAGGCCACTCTTGGGGCAGCAAGAGGTGGAGCCAGGGAAGGAAGAGGAGGGGCTGAATTCTGGGAGAGATTTCACACTCAGGCTTGAGATAGGAAAGCGTGACAGATGATACTTGTAAAACACAGAGTCAGAGCATCCTGAGCAAATGTGCATGGCTGTAAAAACCCACAGCAAACAAGAGGCAGGGAGAGAAGCAGGTGCCACAGCCCCAGAGGTGAAATCTGCTCCTCGAATATCAATTCTCCAAGTTTTCTTGGAGGGTTTCCTGGAGTCTTTTAATGACCCGCTTATGTAGGATGGCATCAAACCCTCCTGGCAGCTGTGTGCAGGGGAGGCTGGGGACACTCTCCTCCAGGTCTCTGAGGGCCCCTCCCCCTCTCTGAAACTTCTCCCTCCAACCAAACACTCCCCCAGATCTGTAAGGGGTTTGGGGGGCACTGGGGCAAATATGGGGCCATACACATCTGCAAAGCATGTGCCATTATTTCCTGTCACCAGATGAGAGCACAGAGGCCCCAGCGGTTAACACACATGTGGCAGAGCTGGAATTCCACCCCAGGCCTTCCAAGTGCAGGTTCCATTCCACTCCAGGCACATCTTGCTTTACTGCGCTTCACTTGATTGCCCTTCATAGATACTGTGTTTCTTTACAAATTGAAGGTTTGCGGCAACAACCTTGCTTCGAGCAAGTATACTGGGGCCATTTTACCAACAGCATTTGCCCACTTCATGTCTCTGTGTCACACTTTGGTAATTCTTGCAGTAGTTCAAACATTTTCATTTTTATTGTGTTTGCTACCGGTGATCTGTGATCAGTGATCTGTAATCGGTGATCTTTGATGTTATTACTATGACTTTCTGAAGGCTTACAAGTGGTTAGAGTTTTTAGCAATAAAGTCTTTTTTAATTAAGGTATTACATTGGTTTGCTTTTTTTTTTTTAGATATAATGTTCTTATGCACTTCATAGACTACAGTATCATGTAAATATAACTTTGATATGCACTGGGAAGCCAAAAATTCATGACTCACTTTATTACAATATTTGCTTTATTATGGCGGAACAGAACTGCAATATCTCCAAGGTATGCCTGTATATGACAACTCTATCCCTTCAAATAAACTGTGCCCAAAAACTACCACTAAACTTCAAATAAACTGTGCTAAGACTCCAACTATGCTCAAAATAAAATTGCAAAACACTCCAATAGTTCTTGCTTCTGTCCAGGGTCCTGTTACATTCGGCTATTTCTGGTTGGTTTCTGCTCCATGTCTCTGCTCTCAGTCTAGAAGCCTCCCCCTTCAGAATGGGAAGCCAGGCCCCAGATGCCAATACTGTGCTCACCTCCAGCCTGGGACAGGGGACTTTCTGAAGGAGAACTGCTCCATCTCACAGGCTGGACAGGCTTGACGTACGTACCTGACACTGGAGGCCAGAGTCCCCTGGATCCTTGATTTTATTTCAGAACTGCAGGCAAGACACAAAGGCGATTTTCACTGTAGCCAACCCGGGGCCTGGGTGCCCAAAAGGCTGCCTGCTTCTCCCAGTGGCCCCACCCACCTCATCTGCATTTCCCACCCCTTCCACCCTCCCTCTCCTCCTCCATCTGGCCTCCTGAAAGCTCCCTGCTCACCCTCTCTCAGGCCAGGACTCCCCAGCGTCTCAGATTTCAGGGCCTGGGAAAGGAAGGAACTGGCACATCAGAGAAGGTGGGCAGGCACCCAGTTCCAACCCAACAGGGGATGGAGCTGGGAGCCGACCTCCCAGAGACGCATCGCCAGAGGCTGAAACCGAAATGCCAAGTTAGCTGTTTGTATCCCCCAGGGCCAGGGTAGGAAGATACGTAATTACATTCCTGAACAGGAATTAGACCAGAAACTCTAAATTGAGGACTGGGCAGAGGGCTTGAGCAGAAGCAGGGGAGGAGCTGGAAGACAGAGATGGAACTCGGCACCCCAAGCCCGAGTCAGAAGGGAGAGACGACATCCCAGCGTCAGCAGATGGGCCCGGGGAAGCTGGCATGGTCTGCGGAGGCTGCCGGCAGGCCCTCTGGAGCTTCCTCGTCCTCCCCTGCAGGACCCTGATCCCCTTCAGCCTCCAAAGTACTGCACAAGCGAGGCCACAGCTGGTGGGGCTCTGCTGTACGTGGCTGTGTACAGCTCTTCGCAGAGGACAGCGATCAGCCCAGGACACAACCCCAAGACTCAGGATCTGAGCTCCCAGTCTCCCCACAATCCCCCCATCTGTGCTCCCAGTCTCCCCACAAGCCGTGAGTTCCAAGACGGCCCCCACCCTCGTACAACAGCCCAACAAGAACCTCTCAGCCTGGTCCCAGGGAACTTCACAGCTCAGAGACAGGCAGTTTCCTGCCTAGCTCTGCTCCTCCCCAGCCATGGGGGGGTCAATTTCCTGAAGCCTCCCGGCTCCCATGGCCCCTCAAGGCCAATCAGCCCTTTGCAGCCACAGAGGACCCCCTCCCTGACACACGCATGCACATACACACACACACACACACACACACATACACACTTCACTGTCATGAGTGCAGAGGGTCATCACCTACAGCCATGCCTGTAACACCAGCTCAGGGTGTGGGGTGTGGGCTCCGCCAAGCTCCCACTCCCCCCAGGTATCTGCCCGTCTGTCTGTGGCATCTCAGCAGGCACTTGGTGCTGGCCTGGATCAGTCCCCCTGCGGTCCCCGCTCAGGCTCCCTCCTGTTTCTCTTTCACTTTCTGGCTCTCAGGAGCTCTGTCTCCCTGGAACTCACTGCCTATGTCCTTTGTATTGGGGTGATGCAAAGATCGGTAGGACACCTCCCTGTCGTCCCCTTGGGTCTGTGCAGAGCGAGGCACTGCTGGCACTGACTGCCCACTGTTCTCCCTCCTCCTTGCCCAGGCCAACCTTAGAACCCTAGAACCAGGGCAGGGCTGGTGGGAGACAGACCTACCAACCAGGCGCAGCTAATACCAGTTTCCATATTGCTTCATCATGCCATTCTGATGCCCCAAGCTGCACACACACCATCTCCCCAATCTCCCTGCCTTCTACCTGAAGACAGGAGAGGGTCCCTGAGGTTGCCCTACATGCCTGCCTCCCTGAACTGCAATGAAGCCTTCCTTCGCTCCATCAGCACTGAGTCAACTCCTCCACACCCGGCTCTACCCACCCCACCCAACCCACAGAGCGCAGGGAGCCCTGGCGTCCGACCCAGCCCCCAGCAACCGCTCCAGCCAGGCTTCCGCCTGTGGGGAGATGCAACAGAGTGGTCTGGCGGCAAAGTTCTCCTGCTGTTTCAACGTTTCGGTCTACCTGCAGCTCCCATCTCTCCCTCCTGCTCTCTGGCCTCAAACGGAACTCGCTCTCCCCGCTCCTGGCCAGAGTTTCACCCCCACGATCAAAAAAGAAAGAAAGAAATGAAAAGGAAACCTCCCGCGATAACGATGGGCGAAAAGAGAAGAGAGTATCCGCAGGGATGCTCGGGTGAGAGAGCCCTCAAGTGAAAAAAGAAAGGGATGCAAAGTTCCCAGCTCCCCCGGGAGCGTTCAGCCCCGCGCCGAGCTCGCGAAGACACCCGATCGCTGAGACGCGGTGGCGGCGGCGACCACTCACCTGGGCGAGGCAGCATCTACCCCCGGCTGGGAGGCACCGAGGCCGGCTCCGCAGGGCGCCCGGGCTCCCCGGCTCGGCCACGCATCCTTCCCTGCCCGAGACCTTCTCGAGCTAAGCCCTCCGGCTCCGGCGAACACAGGCAGATGGTGGCCTCGGATGTCCACGCGGGGAGAGCCCTGAGCGGCTTATTCAGTTATATCCACGGCATTTAGCACGAAGAAAGAAAGAAAAAGCACAACTTGTTCTCTTCCAGATTAAAAAACAAAACAAAACATAATCTCTCCCTAGGAAGACGGCGGTAGGATTTTCCAAATCGAAGAAACCCGGGCATCCCCAGGAACCTCGAGCATCTTGGAATGTGGGGCGTCTTCAAGTTCAGACGAGTCAGCCGGTTGTGCGTGTGAGTGTGAGTGTGAGTGTGAGTGTGTGTGTGTGTGTGTGTTTCAGAGAGAACGAGCCAGGCACTCACACCCACACGCACACAAACACACTCCCCCGCACGCCCCGCATGCACACTGCCCCCCCATGCGCGCGCACACACACGCGCGCCCCCGTCACACATACACACACACACGCACGGCGATCGCACGCATGGAGCTAGGAGGGAGCCGGGCGGGCTGCGGCGGCCGCCGAGGGCTGGCGGCGGAGAGAGCC